>NW_016174111.1:0-11253 GCF_001687245.7 Rhagoletis zephyria
TAACAGAGAATGTCTGGCATCACTGGCCCTGAGCCTTAAACGGTGTTCATATGAGGCGATTAGTTGAATCAAAAGTTGGCTGCCCCCAACTTCATTAAAATCTATTAGGTGAAAGGCCGTTCACACCAGGCGATTGTTGCTTTCAACTAAAAGTTGCATGTAATATCGCCCCATGTAAACACCTTATTATTTAGACTCAGGCGGTGTGCGGCGTTTTTTTCTGGTTTGGTCTAATTACATATATATTTATACCAACAAAACGAAGAAAAAACTTCGAAGGTAGTTTTTATTTCTAAGTAATTACATACATATTTAAAACAAGTAAAAAATGCAAGCATAGTATGTATGAAACTATTGCATACATACTTAACATTTCTTTTTTTTTATTTACTTAATGCCTTAGCCGATTGATAAACCTTTATTTTACCAACTTTGTAAGTGTGCAATTCTTACTTTTTTGTTTTTTATTTTTTTACGTAGAGTTCATTCATTATTTTTACTTCTACTTATAAGCGCGTTCATGAGAGTTTCTCGGAACCGCGAGCAATCGAAGTAAATAATTCAAACGAAATTCAGATCAGGGCCAATTTGCATTGCGAAAAAAAGTGCCACGCGCCTTAAAACCACGAATCGAAGCGGTATTGTTTGCATTGAAAATATCGGACACATTTCTTTTATTTTTCCCCATTGCAATTGCGCATTTTTTTGCAGAAACTCGCGGCCGTGAACTCGTGCAATGTACTCTGGGCGCGACCATCATTAAAGCATTGCCGCTAGGACAGTGAACAATAATGCAATATATCGAAAATACATGAAATTGTACGAATAATTGTCGTAAATATCAACGCAAGTATGGACTTAAGTACATTGTACATACATATGTACATAAGGGAGGCCCTTAGTGCGAAAAGAGCTCGAATTCTCGGTCTCGCCCCTAGAAATGTGTGAATAGCCTAAAATCGTTAATATTAAACAAATTTTTAAATAACCAATTGGGTAGTATTTTTTGAAGTCTCCTCAAGAGAGTTTGCTGATTGAAAAATTTCTATAAAAAAAAGTTTTTTTTTCGCCATATAAAATACACATGGGAAACTTAGAGCTTTTTTGATTGATCTAAACCTTTGTCTAGTTTAGTCTTTAGGCTATTCACACATTTTCAGCGGGTGAGACCGAGAATCCAAACACTTTTATTTTTCTCTTCATATAACTAAGGATCATCCTAATGTATGTATCTACATTTATTAACATCCTACGCCTGTAAGTACATCAATAAGTATGTATGTAGATTCAAACAACCTAAAATGCGTAAATATGTATGTATGGTTGTATGTACAATAACGCTGTGCTTCTTGCATACTGATATGAGCCGGTATTTTTTAATAAACATTTTTTCGGCAACCGCATTTTCGGCGTGCCGAGGTCTATTTTACCATGTTTATTTTGTCGCTGTTGCTACCGTTACTGTCTGCTCTTTTTTATCGATTTCGACATCATGTTTATTTTTATTTCTGTCGCGTTTGTTTAGTTGCATTTGTTTACCCAAGTGATACTTCATTGATGAATGAGTCAATTATACTGCCCTTTGCTGCTTTAAGCGAACACAACGCCATCGTCGTCTGGCTCACTTATTTCAGGGAAAACCCGCAAACAAAAATAATCACATAAGGGTCCAGGTATAAATCATCAGCCACGTTGACGAGATTGATTCTAATGTCAGCGAATGTGTGGCGGTCTGAAAATTAACGCCTATAACTAATTACTTGCATTCATAGAATGTACATTAAAGTGGGCTGAAAATTTTATTTTTTTTTTAATTTTTATTGTTAGTAAAATACGGTTCATTATGTACAAAAAGATCAATGCGAAAGATGAAAATTTTATCTTACGCTCGCACAAGTCTATCACAATGTAGAGTGTTACTCCGATACTCTACAAAAAAGGTCCTCGTACCCAATCATGCACGACTAATAGCATCAAAGATATTTTCAATTTTAGTAAACAAAGAATGTATTTTTTTTGGTTGAAAAAGTATTCTTTTATGAAGAAAACACACTTAAAAAAATGATTGTTTAGCTAATAAAAGTTCTTTTGGTAGTGAACTAAATTTGCGATGAAGGTAAGTTAAAAAAAAAAATTGTTTGAACACTTTGAACCTTGATTCACTAGGGTGAGCCTAAAATATTGTCTGAAAATTTTCATTTTTCGTAAAGATTTTTTTAGAGCATAATGAACCATATTTTTGCTATTACCAATACATACTCTAAAATATCGCATTTTCGGCACACCCTTATGTACATACATATGGACTTATATAGAGTGGAATAAAGATACTTTTTTGCACCTGTATTCTTTGCACAAGGTTCTCAGATACCACCTGTAGGGATACATACCACGAGCACAATTAGAAAATAAAGTGGACAGAAATTTTAAAAAGCATATTCCTTTTTAGAAATTCGTTTAGTAATGAAAAGCTACCTACTTTTCAATTTTGCAAACTACAACTTTTAAACTGCATCGGTTTTTTCACAAATTCTCCTCAAACCTGAACCTCTTCTTCTCGATTGGCGTCATAACCGCCTGGGACATTTTGACCGAGTTCACTAAAGCATGCCAGTCGCTCCTCTTCTATGCCAATGAGATAGAGGGTTTCCGTTTGTTCTTACGCCATGGCCGAGCCAGCAAATCCGCTATACCTTAATTAGAAACACTATATCCATATCGATGTGAAGCTCATACGGGTCGTGGTTCCATCATTTGCGGTACTGGTCGTCGCCAATTCGTAAATCATCCACACAATGTTTTTCTCGAACACTCCACGAGCTGCCTCATCGGATACATAGGGTTGCCAGATGAACATTTACCTTGGTAGGACAGTTGAAACAAAAAATGAGGACATTTACTCGAGGTAATATCCAAAAAGAGGACGCCTGAGAAATAATTTATTTTGATAAAAACGTTTTAAATAAAAAATATGTACATATACACTTGTGGTCAGCTGATTAGGTTAAGTGATATTTTGAACAGCTTAAGTTATTTTTCTTTTCTCTGTTTAATGTTTATTAAATGTTTACAAAAGCCTAAGGCATTGGTGTGGTGTAGTGATAAGCAGTGCGCGCTTCCACTACGCAGGATCTGGCTTCAAACCCAAGTCAAAGCAGCATCGCAAAAAATTTAGAAAAAAAGATTTCTGCCCCTCGGCAGGCAGTGGCAAACTTTCGCGTGTATTTCTACCAGAGGTGTTAAAGAATGCAATCATTTTTAACTAAATTATTCATTTGATTGAAGTCCCTAGTGATTGCAATCATTTTCTGTTAGTCCTGGCTAAGACTAAAAAAAATTAGTCTTTATTCTCTTTTTTGATTTATGATTCATAAATCACTTTTTTATTCATTTCTTGTTAGTCACTTGATTTCAGCCATTGGAATGCATTCTTTTGCAGTACTTTGAATTTTTGCGGTCACCTAAAAGTTGCACTTCCTTATACTACCATTGAATGGGCTATAAAATTAAGCACCCAAAAATGTTCATGTTTTTATTTTATTTTTAACAAAGTGTGAAACTTTGAGTTGAGTATACATATTGTTGTAGTGTGAAATATATTTTTATTAAAAATGAAATTTAAATAAAACGACACATTTTCAAAAAAAAATCCAAGTTTTACTGTACGAGTTTCACTGACACTCACTGTAGGTGCGTGCATTCATTCATTTGGTGTGACACAATTATTGCTCAGCTTGCAACTGTAAATAAGGTTATCAGTGACGATTGGCTTAATTGCTCAGCTCACACGAAGCCACACTAATGAACGTACCTAGTATGTACATACATCAGGGCACGGACTTTACCACTTTATTGGTAGATCTACGAGCTTTTCAGCTGTATTTTATTTTTTACCCTTTTTACCAACAAAGGCTAAAAATCGACCAATATTTTTCGGAAAGAAGGCAAAAACATTTCAGTGAACGCAGTGTATACATATTTTGCCATCGAACACACCAAAAATAAATATGAAATTCAAAATTGAAATTGCATCTCTATAGGCTGTTTATGGCAATATTTTTCATTTGCAATAAGTTTGTGTGGGAGACTGCCAAATGAATGGATTGCAAATTTCAAGCATTTCAAAACTAACTTTAATAAAACAATTTCGTAGTGCAGAGTAATTGGTTTTGTTTGTAGGACTTTTTTTTTTTTTTGATGTAGAATCAAGGCATCCGTGATCGAATTAAATTCGAATCGTAATTTCCTGTTGAGATTACGGCATTTGGTAGCGAGATCCCTTTTTCAACTTAAAATGTATTTAATACGCACAGCTGTCATTTTATTTCATTCGATTCGAATCGTGTTTAATGCGATCATGGAGGCCATGATTCGGGCCCAGTTTTATGTATACGTTTTTTCTTGTATGTTTTATTGGCGTAAACTACATTGTTTTTTATTTTATAAAAAAATTCAATTCATTGCAAGGCGAATTCATAAAAGGTGACAGCATAAGTTCAAAAACAAAAATCCCACTAACAACAAATACATCATTTTGACAATAAGAATCACCGAGGCGAAAATCCAGCTCCTCTGATAACACTACCTTACTTGAATTCGCCTTCATTTATCCTATATGAATAAGACCTATCTATTATTGTTGCCTTTAAAAAAAATATATACCAACTTCTACCAATTTTTTATGTAAAATCTACCACTTTTAATTTTTTCGAAGTCCGTGCACTGATGTACATATATGTATGTGTACGTGTACTCCTACACACAGGTAAGTGTTGCTATTTTCGGCAGCTCAAATCTGGCCTTGTCCCCATTACGTGTATTAACTGCAACTCTGCATAGGCGCATGGTTTTCGACGAATTATCGCGAAGTTTCTTCACTCATATTTACTAAAAACAAAATGCACATGTCATGCGTAACTATATGTATTTATACTAAGTATGTATGTATGTATGTACGTTTGTTTTTCTTGCATTTTACAATTTCGGCGAATTTCGAAATAAAGTTATTAATTGTTTTAACGAAATTACTAAAAAGCGCGTGCGCCACGCTTGTCGTGGCTGACTTGTTGAAGAGGCAATTATTAGTGATAATTTGCTTGATTTAACAATTTAATTGAACATCAACACTCATTGCGAGGTACGCATGTAAGTGAGCAGAACGCTCATAAGTATGTTCGTACAAATAAAAAGGTCTGTAAATTTGTATGCGTAAACAATAATGACTATTACATATTCACATTTAACATATGTACATTAACATTCACATTTAAATGTGACTAATTTTTTTAATTACGAGTACTTAATCTAGTATGTCCTGCAAAAAGTGGGCCTAGGTTAAAAACCAATACAGGACCACGCTACCTTGTAACCGACCCTAGTAACCAAAATGGTCCAAATACATTTATGGCGACATATGGTTACATAAACGTTGCGATGTCATTTGACCTAACCACCGCTGGTCCACCGATGTATTCATACGAGTGGAAACGGGGACCGGAAATAAACGAGCTTTCCTTTCAAGCAAAGAACATAGAAAGTAATTTTTTCAATGTTCTTTGGTTCTATACTAGGTTCAGCAGCGCCGCCGGCGGCCATCTAGCGTGTGATAGTATAACCTTCCGTCACCAATAGATGTCACCTAGAATGCTTTTAACTTCTATATAATCTTAACAGATGTCACAACGGCAATTCTACAAATGTGCGGGAACCGGAATTGTTAATTTACAGTAGATTCAAAAGCCGCCGTCGATTCAGTTACCGAGTAGCGAAACGAAAGAACTCAATGAGCAAACTCGCTAACGTCCATCCTTGCTAACTTACATTGTTGCCTTCACATGCAAAACTTTACGTTAACCGACCGAAACTCAAGCGTAGCGAGCAGAGAAGTGGCGAATCGTTGACGGCTATTGTAAAGGCATAATATTGACATGTTTAAGGACTACCCTCATGCGCATGTTCTAACAAACCATTAACTATGGCAGTGCCCTAATATAGTTTTCTTTGATCTTAGTACAGATATTACCTTAGTAAGTAAGCAACTTTGCATAATAAATAGTTCAACAACAAGTGATTCATTTCTACGCCACTTTTCAAACAAATAATATTTTCATCGCTTTTTATTTATTTATTTTTTTTTTCAAAATCAGCAATGTACTTGTACCCAGTCATCACAGTCTGAACTTGTATTAAGTAGGCAAGTTCATTGCCATTGCCATAAGCCAAAAGCCTGATCGGACAATTGGTAAGCACATGTTTTACTTCTTCCGTAAATAAGTTCCCGAAAAATAGTCAGCACAACAACTTTAAACTTTTACCTATGTACAAATGTATATATGTACATACATATGTATATGTCTTGCTGCCTATGTGAACGTCTGGGAAACCAAAAGTGCTGATTAGTCTTAAATTCACGCCAGTCTGGAAGTCACTGCTATGCGCTGTCAGTTATGCTGGCTGTGAATGATTTCATAAAATTACCATTGAACTTTTGGGTGAGTGAACTAGTAGTGTGGGCCAGTGTCGTTGTCGGTGTCAGCAGCAGTATCGAAAACCGTCACCCAGTGCGTATATTACTCAGGGTGTAAAGTTCTAAAACAGCTGTTTACTAGAGCCACAATTATTTAGTTGGTATCATTCAGTCAATCGAGAAATTCATTCATTCATTCATTAATGCCATAACTGCATAAATATTTACGTTTAAATATTTGCGCTTTACTCATTCATTCTTTAAAGCGATGGGTTTTGTGCATAAAAAGCACCCTTAAGGCGAACCGTAAATTACCTTTCATTTTTATTATTAAAGATTTAACTTTTAAATATTTTAAATACTTTAAATTTTAAATATTTTTTTGACTACCTTTTGACAGTTCAGCTTTAAAGTGTTGAGCCCGAAATATGTTTGTCATCAGTCGGTTTTATATGTAAAAAGTTCAGGTCAAGATTAGAAGACTCCGCTTTGAATGCTTTGCTGCTCTTACGAAAACATTTTACATATGATTTTTCATAAAAAGTGAAGTTAGCAAATTTTCACTCTAAGTTAGCGATATGTGAGTTTTCGAATCAGTTTATCGTATATTTTAAAAATGTAGGCTACTTTTTTACATGTGATGTTTATTATATTCTTTTTTAAGTATAAGTAAAGTATATTTCGTTATCTAACAATAACAATGTGAGTCCAAATTTTAAACTGTGTACAAAAATTTCAACAACATGACATCAAATGTTCAAACTATTTATTCAGAATTTTTTGAAAAAATTTTGGTTCGCAGTTTAACAGCCTACTACTAATACATTTGAGTATAATGAAGTGCATTATTTCCATACAAAGTCTGTTTGACAAGTTTTTATATGGAGAAAACAAAAAAATTGCCAAAATCAAAAGTTAGTCGTAGCTACTTCAAACTTGCACTTTATTATAATAAAATTAAATAAGCTATGAAACTGCAAACCAAATTTTTTGCTAAAAATTTCAATTAAATAATTTGAAAATTTTGATGCAGTTTTGTTGAAATTTGTCGAGTTTTTCTACTTTTGTACAAGGTTCGAAATTCGTACTTACATGGTTTTTGTCAGATAACGAACCATACTTTCATAAAAAGATAATAAACAAAATAAAAATATCCAAAACTTGTTGAAATTTCGCATCCCTGTTTGTATTTTCACCACCATATATACATGTGTATTGCACATATGTACATCCTTAGGTATATACATACTATACACTTTATGTACCCTAGTACCAGCGTTCGGACTACTGAAACTCGGTTCGAAAGTAAATAACTCGAAAAATCGTAGTAAAAACGAAATTTTCGGAGCAGAGTAACATTTTTTTTATTAAATAAGATAAGGAAAAATTGTTACATATTTAGATACTTTTTCAATTCATCGCATTTTTTGAACCAATTGAGTAAAATTCTGAAATTTTAAGAAAAAGCATTTGCTTAAGTTTTATGCATACTGCCCATTGTGTTTACATTTTAGTTGTAAAGCATTGGCATTTTAAATCAGCCTAATCTCTAAATACTTACAATGTTTAAAATAAAAAAGTAAATTATCAGACGGAGCTCCAGCGTATAATTTTGACATTAAGCCTGTTCCTGTATTTATTTTTAACGAGATTCATCTCTGGAAAAAAATTTTCGGCAGCAGCACCACTGTGTGGTAAAATAGCTAAAATTGCAAATTGCTAAACATACACCTTTTCAAAACATTTTTCTGGTCCCTGCTTTGGGAAATAAAAAGTGATTTCTCAACGAATGTTAAAGACTAAAAAAGACAACTTCTGTCACGCCTTGCTATACAAAACCTTGGTGGTTGCCACAGAAGCTATTGAGCAAAAATTTAAGAAGTTACAATATTATTTTGTAATATACATATTCTTACATACTTTAGGTCAAGCGGAGTAGGGAGTAGATTTAAAACTGAAAAAAGCAAAGTCCGGACGCTGCCTAGTACTCCAATTGCAAATGCCTTCGAGTTCTTTAAAAACAAGTGCGACATACATAAATCAAATTCGCCACTCTCTTCATAGCCTTGACTCGCATTTCGTCTGAAAACTTGGAAATTTTTAATTTTTTTTTGTTGATGTTGTCTCACATATTCTTCTATACATTTACGACGCTTCTTTTTCACTGTCTCCGTTTGACATTGGTTTATCAGTGAGAGCATTCATCATGTTTTTGTCCCGTTTCTGCTTCACATTGACCCAAATTGGGGTCCACTGAATGAACAACCGGGCCAACAGTAAAAACACACATATGTATATATGTGCGAGTATGTATGCAGGCTACAAAAAATACAGAAATATCAACAAATCAAAACTGGAACACTGCAAAAATCAGCTGGTGGGTACACAACAAGTAAAAAACAAAATGACGCGCACTGGCTCAAAATGAAATGGAAATCATATGCAATTTAAAAAGGTAAAAGTTGTTCTTATAAATACTGTTTTATAAAATTCCACATATGAAAATGTTATGGAGCGTTTCGAATGTCGCCTTCGTGCTAAGAGAGCTTTCTAAATGTTCTACTGTTCAAAATATTTGCTTGGGATGAAGTTTGGCGGTCTTTATGGCATAAATAAAGCTCCTCTTTGTATATTTTGCGTTTTGCCAAAATTGCAAATTTTACACACAAAAAAACTATATATGTAGAATTTTAAAAATATCATTATTAAAAAAAAAAACATTAAAAAATTCAGAGCAGTGCAAACCTGAGTATTAAATTAAAGAGAAAATTCTGTAGAATTAAAACCGACTAAATATTTTGGTACATAAGAACGATTAGGTATTGAAAATGTCATTTTAAAACTTTATCCTTAAATATCCTGGAAATTTTGCAATAATTATTTTTGAAAAAGTGACATGGTGAGGACTAATATACACTCGAGCACATACTCAAATTACGAAATAATAATTGTATGCTGTTTTCGGTTCTACCAAAAAATGGTGAGAAAAGTTTGTGTTCGTTTCTTAAAATTTCACACTTTTGTCAGGCCAAAAAGGCTCCTTTTTTGCCCTTGAAGCTTAGTCAGGGGAGATGTTTGCCCTGAAAATCAGGTGGTCAGATGGCACCCTTGTAAATCGTACTTTTAGTTATCCACGTAATGTTCTTCTAATATTTTTATAATGCTTCTCTTATATGTACTAATATGCAAAAAAAATTAATGAAATAATTTCAAAATGTATTAGAAATTATAAAGAAACCCAACTAATTAAGTACTCGATCCATCTTATAACGATCAATATTTGGAGGATTCACACGTTCTGATCAAAGTACGCACTGAAAAACACACAACATTTAGTTGTATTTTTTTTTTACTTTTTTCTTAGAAAGAAAGCAACAACAAAACGTTTAAATTCTTGTAAAATTATCGATCTTAAGGTTTTATAACGCGTTAAACATCTTTTAAATTACATATCTGCATACGTATGTATACTTATTAAGNTCCACGTAATGTTCTTCTAATATTTTTATAATGCTTCTCTTATATGTACTAATATGCAAAAAAAATTAATGAAATAATTTCAAAATGTATTAGAAATTATAAAGAAACCCAACTAATTAAGTACTCGATCCATCTTATAACGATCAATATTTGGAGGATTCACACGTTCTGATCAAAGTACACACTGAAACACACACAACATTTAGTTGTATTTTTTTTTACTTTTTTCTTAGAAAGAAAGCAACAACAAAACGTTAAAATTCTTGTAAAATGATCGATCTTAAGGTTTTATAACGCGTTAAACATCTTTTAAATTCCATATATGCATACATTTGTATACTTATTAATTTATTATTATTTGTTCTATTTTTTTATTGTCTATACCTATCATATTTATCAGCCTGACTCCTGACGCCTGACGCCTGACTCTTTGCCATTACCCAGGTCTATATGTAAACTTTCACTTTTTATTGTGCCGAAAGTAAATATGCAATACGTGAGTACAAACAAAATACCAGCTGCGATTTTGATGATAACTGCAATACGCGAATTGACAAACCCAGCAAATACATCTGTAGCTGCTTGTGAAATTCGAAATACTACATACAGATATAAATTCATTTTTATTTACATCCAAAAAATTATTGACGTGCAAATTCAAGGACACTTGCTTACATATTTACATGCCGTGTAGCTGTTATCAACAACAACTTTTTTAGGGAATGGAATTTTGTATTTGTATTTTATTTTCGTAAACACGACCCGCATAAGGTTTAATCGACAAAATGTTGTAAGCATTCATATACATGTATGTACATATCTTTCATCCATAAGAGAAAATTTGCGTTTCATCCGCAGATACATACAAAGGTAGCTGGATATGGTTTAAAAATGCAAATTGCTAAAGTATTTGCTATTGCACATTTTTGATAGTGTAAAGTTGTAAGGCACGNTCATTTTTATTTACATCCAAAAAATTATTGACGTGCAAATTCAAGGACACTTGCTTACATATTTACATGCCGTGTAGCTGTTATCAACAACAACTTTTTTAGGGAATGGAATTTTGTATTTGTATTTTATTTTCGTAAACACGACCCGTATAAGGTTTAATCGACAAAATGTTGTAAACATTCATATACATGTACACATCATTCATCCATAAGAGAAAATTTGCATTTCATCCGCAGATACATAGCTTGGTAGCTTGGATATGGTTTATAAATACAAATTGCTAAAGTATTTGCTATTGCACATTTTTGATTGTGTAAAGTTGTAAGGCATGTATGTATATACATTAGACTGCA
>NW_016174112.1:0-4634 GCF_001687245.7 Rhagoletis zephyria
TTTTTTTTTTAAGTTTTTTTAAATGTTTTTTAACAGTCGAATGAAATGTAGTCAAGAGGTACTACTGAAAAAGGAATAATTAAGGCATTTAAAAATGTATGTCGTTTTTCTATTTACATGGCAAGAGCGCCTACTAGATTGAATAAACAGCCCCAAAGGAAGTCACTCAATGGGTAATAGTGCCTTAGCCCCTTCATAGTCGATACGACCTCTAGTCATCTGTGGCAAAAACACGATTTGACGATTACCGGCCGACTTAGTACTCGTGGAGGACTTCTGATCGAAGTCCATTTTGCCCGTGCAGTCTGTCGTTACTTTTAAGAATTGATCGATACTCGGTACCGCTTCAAAAAGAATCCAATACTTTCGATACTCGGTATCGGAATATTTAAGTTTCTAATAAGAGCGCGCATAGACCAAAAATATGGGCAAAAACCGTTCGGACGATATTATCTTTGTATGCCTGAAAAGCTTCTTCATCTGTCGAAGCATTGTTCTTGAACCTTGGCTCTACCAAAACAGATAAAATAATATTTTACTGTTGCGAGTTTTTTAGCCGATATCTTATAAATAGGATTAAAATATTTTTTTTTATAAACTTTATATATATTAAGCGGCCACGGTTTAATGTAAAAAATCGGTATTAGGTACTGGAAAGGAAGTATTGGGTACCGAAATCTTTTTGATGTATTGGGTACCGCCAATTCACCACATCACTACTGCCAAAGCAGAGCCACAAGCTGTGGTAAGCCTACCGTTACTCACGTAGGTGGAAAGGTATCCAGGAAGCTCCGTTAAAATATAGTCGGATGCGTCATAAATTGGCCACAAAACCACATGTCTCCATTGGGTTAGGTGGAAAGATGGGTCTCTCGATCGCGCCCTACGGTTTTGATATCGGAGGGAGTGGCTAAGTATCCAAAGAGCTCATGCCGGCTCGAGAAGTCATTCATTTACACTCTTCACGATTACGAGTAGAGTAAAAAATGTAGCGGCATATTTGTTGTAGCTCAACGTACATGCATACATACATATGTACATGGATATGTATATTGGGCTCGAATACCATGTGTAGGACACATTTCGGAATGGTTGCCTTTTAACACAGGATTTATGTATTTGCATAATAAAAATAATTTTAACATTTCCATCCCATTTCATTTCCATTTTTATTGTTACTCATTCAGCAACATATGCTGTCATAGGGTTCAACTTTCCAAAAGCTCACGCTTGAGCGATTGACTGACACATCCAGCGTGCAGAGAAACCTTTTGTTTTTGAAACGAGAAAAAAGAAATTTTACATATCCACTTGAACATAATTATGACACATTTGTGACAGCGGACAACAAAGGGGTAAACATGAAAGCCATATGAGCGCAGGCACGAATTGGCAAGAATGTCATGCTATGTATTAAATATGTAACTTGTGAATGAGCCAATGTCGATTTAGAGGTGTCAGCAATAACTTTCATTGCCAGGGGGATGTGAATATTGAATTTAAATGCATTTTTAGTAAAAGTCAAATGTTTGAAAAGTTTGTATAGAGAAAACATATTTTAATTATATTTTACACTTACTCCACAAATCAGGCGGACAATCGAGACGAAGATTGATGATCGCATGCGTGACGATATTGTGCGAAGACACGACACTACTATTTTTCGCGTAAAAGATAAAAATCAATACAAAATTGGAAAGAAAATACGCATGGCGTACAAATATCTAATACGAAACATCATAAAAAAATTAATAAGACAATAAAAATAGGCGACGGGCATTGTCCGTTTATACTTTTTTTTACATATTTGTTGTTGCTTTATTAGCGCTGATGGCACAAAAGCCAAAAGTGTAAAAAAAAATTTTTTCAATGTTGATGTTTAATTGAAAATGTTCAACAAACTATCTTTTGCACTCCGATGTATTTTTAATTAAAATTTGAAATAAAATAAAATTAGCAGAGTGAAAAAAAAAATCGAGTTTATGCACGATTTTAGTGGAGTTAATTTTTTTTTTGCGTACACGCCTATATGATATTTGACCCCAAAAGCTTGGTTGTAACTAAGGCAGAAAAGAAAAAAAAAATGAAATATGAAAATTGTGTGTACGCCGCAACAAAAGATCACACACACACTCGCATATTTCAACTGCTGCCAATATCGCATTTTGAATATCTTTAATCCAGCATTTGATGGCTAATGGCCTGCGCTATTTTTTTTTTTTTTGATAGTCAGATTTCAAGTGGGATTAGAAACATCGTCGTCGTCGTCACTATGGGGCCCATTGTTCGATAAAAGTTCAATAAATTCTATGCTGCCGGTTAACGAATAATAGGCACAACAACAACAACAAGCTCGGCAGCAGCTTTGGGGCGAACAAAAGTAACACAAAGCAGCGAATTAAGAAAATTGGGCAAAAAATTACGTTAGAAAACAAAATTTAACAGCCGCAAAATGCGAAAGCGTGAGCTGCTAGCGGCGAACGAACATAAAAAAGCTTAGGCTTAGGCGAGACACGCGTGTCTTCTGACCAAAAACTGATTTATGTTTTGTTCATTTGGGAAGCGTGAATTTATTTGTTTTGACTATTTTTATGATGTGTGTAGAAGGCCGCTAGTTTTAACTGGCATTCAAAAAAAGGAAGGCTATCAAATAGACAGACATATACGTAGCTTTTTATATTGGCTTTTTATTGTGTTTGAAGCGACTTAAAAAGGAGGAGGTTCTCTATTCGGCGAGTGTATTCTTTAAGCGCAAAATTGAAAAGTTGAATTTAACGGTGACAGCGCTTTAACTACTCTTCGACTTACTCATGTCGCGACTGCCGACTAAAGCTGCCACAAGGAAAGTTCAAACTTAAAACTTTATTGAAAGCAAAACGGTTTCTAAATTTGAAGGGATTGTGGCCCTCTCTATAGAGGAAACAAGTTTTATTGAAATTCTTCAAGGGCTTTCAAATTCGCACCTTAATTAAAGGCTGTAGCTTGTCTGGTCAATACTGCAAAGGTGTGGCCGCATTTCGACCCTTGGCTACAATATATAAAATACTTTTATGCCCATTCAATAGATTTTTTTTTAAATGCCTTTTTCAAAGGAAAACTTAGCTTAAGCAAATATGTATAGCGAAATATTGAGTTCCGGTTTCCATTGAATTTTTTGTTTGTTTACAAAATTGTTTATCCACATAAATACGATTCATTAGCAATGGAATTACAATTTAACGTCACTATTTTCCGTATTATCTATGTACATATATTGAAAAAATCACATCAAAGCAGTAATCAACTATTTACAGTACTCATTAAAAGTGCCTTCACCCGACAATTAGAACGTATTTGCGAATTGTTCGGAGATGTAAAAAGCAGAGCATAAAGCTTGCTAGCATTTACCTGAGAACCATTGACCCTGTAGGAAAAGTGAAAAAGTACATATGTAATGATCGTAGACGTAAGGTAGGGGGCGTGAGATCTATAAAATAGTAGTACAAAAAACCAGTCCCACAAATTCAAGCTTTTCACCAATAAAATAAGCCTGGCTATTTTCGATGAGCAAAGTTTTATGCCAGCATAACCGAGTTTTACTTTATTTCCACTCAAAGGTTAAGATACCATAAAGGCCTCTTCGAGAGAAAGATATAACTAGA
Source organism: Rhagoletis zephyria (assembly GCF_001687245.7). Taxonomy (NCBI): domain Eukaryota; kingdom Metazoa; phylum Arthropoda; class Insecta; order Diptera; family Tephritidae; genus Rhagoletis; species Rhagoletis zephyria. The sequence continues at coordinate 3,642 of NW_016174112.1, forward strand.
CACATTGTTGTAGATTAAAATACAGTGGCTCCGGCAGGTGAAGAAGGACTTGGCTTTACTTTGTATTTCCAAGTGGTGTGCTTTATTAGACTCGGCTAGCATCGCTTAGGCGGTTAGAACACCAATCAAGAAGAAGACCAATGATAATTACCTGGTAAGAGATGTTCAACGAATATGTAAATAAAAGTTATTTTACGGTTTTGAATCCAAAAAAAAAGATTGAAAAAGTGAAAGATTGATAGTGAAGTAGGACGATAAAACAAAGTTTAGCAAATCGAACGCACTTCCAAGTGGAATTGTTCCGTATTGTACGCTGCAAAGAGCGCCCTGTACCCCCATTAGCTGATTTTTATGCCTTCGACGTTGGCGCCAAAAGTACAAAAACAAATCTCATTAAAATTGACAACCTGTTTACATAGCAAGTGAAGAATGACAAATTTTTTTAACAATCAAGAAATCACAATTTTTCCTACAGGGCTCTTTTCAATGTATGTAGGCACCATTCATATTTATTTATTTATTTATTTATTTATTTATTTAGTCTACAGAAAAATGTTTTCTTACAGACAGTTGAGATAAAAAGATTTAGAATATTTAAGTATGCGTGATACATTACAGAGTGAAATAATTATAAATATTAACTTGTAAAGATAACAATGATATTCAATAGCAATATGGGTAGCTGGTGAGGCCTTGTCTCCAGTCTACTTTTGTGTGCGGCGGGCGGAAAGACCTAGTTTCCGCTCCGCCCTGTTTACAGGCCGTTGATCATGGTCGGAAAGGCCGAGCTTCCGATCCATGTTCCCGTAGTCGTTACTTTGTAAGTGAGGCAGGCGGAAAGTCCTAGTTTCCGCTCCACGCTATAGACGAACTGTTGGGCGAGGTCGGAAAGGCCGAGTTTCCGATCCCTGCTCCTATTGTCCTACGCGGTCGCGGAAATATACGAAGCCGTTACAATTGTACTAAGCAGTCATAGATATTGTGTAATTTTTT
>NW_016174112.1:4733-11252 GCF_001687245.7 Rhagoletis zephyria
AGTTACACCTAGGTCAATGAAATTGGTCACTTGCTCAACATTGTGGTCAGATATCATATACGAATTTGGATAGAACGATTTTCTAGAGAAGGTCATGAATTTACACTTTTTCAAATTTAGTGACATGGAATTTGCTTCACACCATTCGAAAATGCAGGTTAGGTCAGCTTGCAAATGCTCCCTATCTTCTGCAGTACTAATGTACTTAAAGAGCTTAACATCATCAGCGTACATTAAGCATTTCGAGTAATTCAACACCTTAGGAAGGTCATTTATAAATAAAATAAACAAGACGGGACCAATATGGCTGCCCTGAGGTACGCCGGATGTGACATGTACCTATAAATGCAAGTATTCGTTTGCTTGTACATTTTTTCGCTTTTCATGTTAGCCGAAAAATCAAATTTAACTAACACAAATTATGAACATGTGAATTGTATAGAAGAACGCGCGTAAAGCAGAAAAAAAACTTTAAAATAGATTTTATTCACTCAAACTAATTTCTAAAATGCTCTGATAACCGCGATAATTGTCGTGCAAAAAAAAACGAATAACAATAAAAAGCAGGTTAATTAAAAATAAGAAAAAAAATCGGAAATTGGTTTTCATTTTGCCATTTGATTTCAAAACTGCAAAAAATAAATGTGTGAAGCATATGTAAAAGAAACAAACATTATTTATAAGGGTTTTTCGAAATCGAAGATACTACATTAAATACGGTTTTATTAAAATTACTCCGTATATGTGCATGTTACGAATGTTAATCCCGGAATCCCGCACTTTTTTAGGTCCCAGGTCTTTGACTGAAGGTTCTTAGACGATCAAATGCCGACAAACTCCTTTTTTGACGTAAAGTATTATAATTAGACTGAGGATGTTTATGTAAAAAAAGAAGCCTAAAAATATGTACCCCATAACTATAAACAAAATGTAAGTATATGTACAAATTTATTTATTTTTCTTATAGTTAAGTGCTACATATTTTCAGGCTTCATTTTCTGCATAAACTTCCGCAGTCTAATTATAATAAAATTTTGTGACCGAATGTGGGCACTTTAGTTTAGAAAACAGATTTAATATTTTTCCAATACTCGTTTTCTAATTGTCAAACATTTGCTGCTTAATGCATTTTGAATTCAATTAATCACAAATTCGCCCTTTTATGCATTTTTCGTTGTGAATGAGTAAAAGTTCCTGAAGTGGCCTCTTCAAATTTTTCTTTAAGTAACGAGTATTTTCATTTCTTACCTTGAGTATCCACAAATACATCGGCAAAATATTTCGCCAGAATTCGATTTTTCTATATATATTTTTTTAAATTTAATATTTATGGACCTTATTTCTGTAGTAATTATGGCGTTCATGAAACTTTGTGAGTACGTAAAAAAATAGTTTTCTAAAAATGGTGGAAATTTTTTTAACAATTTTTATTTTTGCAAACTTTAAAAAAATTTTTTTTTAATAATTTTTTTTTAATGTTGTTAAAAATTAGATTTCGCTTAATATGCATAACCTTTTTCTTGTAAACCGGTGCTATTTGTACATAAATAGTGGTTGATATATGTAAAAAAATTTAATATTTAAAAAGCCATATAGTTGCTCAAAAACTTTTTTTGAGCACGTTAGCAAAAAATATTGAAAGGAACATTTTGACACCTGAACGCGATAAAAATCACAACGAAAAATTAAAAAAAATTCATGTAAAATTTTTAAAAAAGTTTGAAAAAATAAAAATTGTTAAAAAAATTGCTCCCCCATCTTTTAGAAAACTATTTTTTTTACTTACTCACAATGTTTCATGAAAATAGCATGAAAACTTTGGTCGGAATAAATATTACAAAAATAAGGTCCTTAAATATTAAAATTAAGAAAAAAATATATAAAAAATCGAATACTGGCGAAATATGTTGCTGATGTATTTGTGGATACCCAAGCTAAGAAATGCAAATACTTATTGCAATATTTGTTACTTTGTGAAAATTGAGGGGGCCACTTCAGGAATTTTTACTCAAATACAAAATTTTTTCATAAAGCCTAACAAATCCATTACCAACCATTGGACATTAAATGCGTTGACATAAAGGTAAACCTTAAGTCAATTGCGGTGATATAATTATATGAAAACACTCTATAATCCGATTAAGTTTTCAACAGTTCATATAGTACTATACACACATGCATCGTATGTACCAACATAGGCATACAACGTTCAAAATATGTTGCTGGATGCATAACAATTGTGAGTTCAAGTATAAAAAAATAAAATCCATTACTGAAAATATTTGTACAAATTTATATTTGATTGATTACGAAGAAAAGCTTCCAGTTCACTACACAATTTCGATAGCATCAAAGTCAAAAAATCTTTTTAGAAAAAGTAAAGTGGGTTTATCACTTAAAAATTTGTATCCTCAAAAAGTATTTGAATATATATGCAGAGCTGCATTATAATTAAAATTTCTTCTTTTAAAAACTGTTTAAAAATATTTTGGGTTTAGTTCTTAGTACAAATGTACTATACGGTATAATTCATATACCTACGCACCACGCATGCCAGCTGTCATAATATGGCATATTGTTACTTTTTACGTTTAAAAAAAAGAGAAACTTCGTTAACATACTTGCATACATACATAAGAACTTAGATATATGTATGTATGTATACCAATGTACAAATTATGCTGAAATAAAAAAGTGAATGCTCCAGCGATTAGGAAGCGAACCATATCGTGAATCATCAAAAACACACAGTAGGCACATAAATAAATTACAACGCGGTAATTTGATATTTTGGTGTTTATATAATTTTCATAGAAATATGTGTTATGTTGTGCTCCTGTGCGCTCGTCCACTCACAACGACGCAGTGTTAACTAAACTGATTTGCATCGATTACGAAATATGAAAACTGTATCAACTATCTGCCGAAAATATGTGAATGAGACTGTGGTGAAATATGTATATATATATAGAAAAATGACGGAACACAGAGTTATCGAAAGTCTGGATATGAGCAAAAGTATTTTTTTTGCATTTAGTTTAATCAATGGAGAAACAAGTACAATAAAAAATAAATCAAGTATTTATAAAATTTTAGCCTTAAAACGTTTATTTACGCGAAACAGTGCCGAAATTGCAAATTTTTTCATTGTCACGCGAAAAAATCGCAATTGCTTTTCTCAATAACTTTTGAAAGTTTTCAAATAGAATGTTCATATAAGAGCCAATGGACGTTGGCATCAAATATAAAATATTTGTGAAGTTTCAAGAGTTTACCACGAAATTCAAAAAAAAAGTTATTGTGCAATTTTTGAAACTTCACGATTTTTTTTAATATTAATGATTTTGATAGCTCAAAATATTAAAATTAAACGTTGAGAATGTCAAATACTGCAATAAAACGAGTGTGTCACCAAATGAAAAAAAATTACTTTGAGTAAAAGGTGACTATGGTTTGAGAAACTAAAATTCCAATTTTACAATTTTTATTGGCAAACTCGAAATTCATTCGAAAATTGTTTTGATATATACATAAAGAAATTAATATTTGGGTCAAAATTCACCAAATGCACCAGGAAAAAAATTTTATTGCAGAATTTTGTTCAAACTCCACCATGCTGTTGCTATGGTGACTGGTAAACAATGCGTAAAAAACTTTTTTTCCTACCGCGGTCTTTTGTCGAGTTATACGAATTTAAACATGCAAATTGCAGCCTTTTTCTTAAATTCACACGTTTTCTTGAAATTCTTCTCTCATGTCACACTTATGATCAAGAATCAAAAATTGCTGACCCTGCTTTTTGATGGAAACTATAATTTTTTGTAAAAATTTTTTTTTGCAAAAAATTTGCATAAAAAAGTTTATTGCATTTTTTAAATGTACCATTTTTAATTACTAATTAATTAATATGACGAATAAACGCTTTAGGAGACTGCGTATGGTGGTACGGGGCGTATACGTTACATACGCAACTACGGGTATATGAGCATGAGTAGGGATGGCAAAAAAAAAATAGATTAATCACAAGCCAAAAAAATATATTAATTGCAATTATTGATAAATAATCGATTAACTTTTTTAGAGTGGGTATTCACAAAAACATTTCAAATTCTCTTGTTAATTAGCCTTAAATAAAATAAAACGAATATTTTTAGCGGCGATAATTCTTTATTATTTAACCAAGTTTGCAAAAACAAAAGTTTGATAAGCGTTTTTTTGTTAAGCGGTTGCGTTTCTTGGTGGTTGTAGCATCAGCTTTTGAAAAAATACAGGGTCCCAAAGATTGAACTCATTTTCTACTGATTCTAGCGACGACTCGCTACCCATTTACATAAGATCATCTGCGCACATTATTTCATTTCCCAAGAACTTCATTACTGAGGCCAATGCTAACGGAACTTTAAAATGAATTTTTGTGAACCTCGGGTCGAGTAAAGTTGATGCAGTTAGCAAAAAAGAATGTTCGATGAATGGATTTTAGACAACTAGGAGATTAATATTTCTTGAAAATATTTTTGAGATTATTTTATAATTAATCGTTTAATAATCGATTAATGAAACACAAAACTACGATGCAATTAAATCGTAAATTGGACACAAATAATCGATTAATTTAATCAAATGATTAATCGCTGCCATCCCTAAGCATGAGTGATTATTTTTACTTTTTTAGTATGTATATATTTTTAAGTTTTCATTTCAATACCATTTTGCGATGGAATCTTGCTCTTTATACAAAACTGAAGATAGTGCATTTTCTAAAAAAGGCACCATTGTCGACCAAAAAAAACGTTATTGTCAAAAAATTTAACAACTCGTGAGACGTGCTCATGTGCACAGTAAGTGCCACACTTATACATACATATATACATTAGGCCGTGCCACCTTACAAGCCAACAAAGTATGTTCGCCCTACATCCCTGAGTCTAAAATATTTATTTTTGTAAGGCTATATCGAAAAAAATTTGATTGGCCGAACCTAGGGATTGTATTTTTTACAATTATCTCCGTTTTCCGTTGGATTTCAAGTTTGACATCAGGCCTGCCAACTTGGCACAAACCGTGACATTTTTGGCCCTATTTTACTTCATTTAATACATTTTTCTGAAATCGTTCGTGTGTACTACTTTTTCATCAATAAAACTGTTTGAAATCGGGAAAAAACACCTTTGCTTATAATGAAGCTTGAAAAAAGGTGAAAAACCGGTTGTTAATACGTGCGCCGGGTATATAAAGTTCGGTTTCGCCCGAACTTATACTTCTTTACTTGTTATTTCTTCTCTTTTTAACCGACTTCCAAAAAAGGAGGAGGTTATCAGTTCGTCGGAATCTTTTTTTTTTTTTTTATGTATGTTACCGCATAACTTTGGACCACGTCAACCGATTTCGATAATTCTTTTTGCATCGGAAAGGTAGTGTCTCAGAGGTGGTCCCATACTAATCTGGTTGAGATCCGATCAGAGGATCATGAGATATATATATATATATTTTTTTTTTATATGGGAGTTCAAGTCGGTTTTTTTTTTTGCTAAAAATTACTTGTTTTGTAAACACTGGGAAAGTGATTTAGATTGAAATCATTTTAGCAGTAATTAATCACTTGCCGGCAACAAAAACCACTAAGTAGCGAAACGCTTACATACTTATGTACATAGCTAATCCACGCTCTTGGTATTGGATACGTTATGGGCTTCCAATTGGCAAGTAATCTATGTACGTATACATATGTACATACATCAACTTGCAGGCGGAGACCGAGGTGTAAATATGTTAGTGACGCTTATAAGACATACAGACCACCCGTTGTGGGTGCAACAGCAAAACATGTGCCATTTTTAAATTGTCTGAAAAGTTGTTCCAATACAAATTTCGTACGTGAGCTGTGTGCAATTATAGGATATAGGATTTAATCGTAAGTCAATCTAATATTACTTAAGCAATCAAGCAAACGAGAGCCTTTAAGAATCGCACAATGCATAGCTTTCGATACAAACCGGACTGAAAACAAAAAAAAAAAATAATAATATTTAAGTTGAATATTTAGTTGAATAAATGTCCATCACTCTCTGATCATCTGTCAGTTCGTACGTTCATTTAACCGTCCACCTCCCGCCGTCCAACTGTCCACCTCCCGCCGTCCAACTGGCCGGCCAGCCAGCCAGCCAATGATTATTTGTACAATGATAGTGGATGGGCCGTTTGATTATGGCGATGATGTCATGCGTGAAATGCGCTAACTAATGTGAAATCTTCTTTATAAATAGTTCTCGCACTTAGTTGCGGATGATGGCAGTACATCTCTGCTCGGATGTCAAAAACAAAATAAAACAAAAAAATTAGCAAAGATTGCGAGGGGATCATGTCGGCAAGTTGTTGTGAAAGTTTCGAACAGTTGTACAAGTAATTACACTCCAAAATTCGTACGCTACAATGTCCGCTGCACACTCGTTGCATGGCGGGGCTTTGTTGCTTTAAGTACTTTATTACAGAGCTTTGATGTGCCAAGTTTTGCAGATCCCA
>NW_016174113.1:0-7442 GCF_001687245.7 Rhagoletis zephyria
GAAAGTTCCAGTAGATTGCTACCAAATGTGGGAAAATACGCAAAAACCCAGAAAAAACACTGTCCGTAAAACTTTCTGCGAACAATCCCCTGTCATTGCCTACCTTTAGATGCTTTGTACTGAGTTCATACTGATGCAGCTAACTGGCTGATTATTATTATTATGGCATATAGCGCTGCGAGCTAGATCTATTATGCTAGATATTATCTAGTCACTCCTTAAGCTATTAATGAAATTAAGTACTTTGGAGGGCGTAATTTTCCATATTCTGAATGGAGATGATAGTCACTCTCCGAGGTGTTTCGGTCTAAGTCGAGTTATACGCGGACAATCACACAATATATGCACCGAGGTTTTCTCCTCTTGCCCACAAAACCTGCAGTTCGTTTCCTCAGAGAGTCCCAGTTTGTGTAGATGGTACCTCAGTCGGCAGTGTCCTGTCGAATATGCTGTGAAAGTTCTTAAACCCTCTCTGCTAGGACTGAGCAGCCGCTCAGACATTCCACGAGGGAGTGTTACGAATCTCTTGGACTGCCTTTTGCCCTTTGTTGGGCGCCATTGGGTTGTAACGTGCAAGTCCTGTCATCCTCTAAGGATCTCCGCCGTGTATCCTCTGGTTGGACCAAAGAAAGGCTGAGGGCCGACCAGGCTCCGCTGGGCACCGCATTTAGCTAGAGTGTCAGCCTTTTCGTTGCCATCGAAGTTTTCAGGGTCCATAACCCACCACAGGGTTAGTCTGTTGGGGGCTCGTAGTTTTACCAGTACCCCTTTTGCAACGGTCTATTACCTTTGCTCTTAGCGCTGCCTGGCTACCCGACATGATGTTTATTGTTGTCCCATTAGTACTTCTGCGAAGATATTCGTGGGCACAGACTTAAATCGCAGAACTTTTCGCCTGGAATATGGTTGGGCATATGCCCATCGGGACGATTTCTTGAAATCTACGTCCATACACCAGTGTTCCCATCCTCAATTCGGAACCATCAGTGGACTAAACTTGAGTTTCTTCGCTGGCGATAATCGCTTTACAGATATTCCTTTTAGGTATTATTACCTTGTAGGGCTTTATAAAGGTCAGCTTCGGTAGCATTGAGTCTGTGGGCTCTTAAGTCCTCACTTTTCAGGTTACTTAAGTCCGGCAGTCTCACGGCGCTCCCGCAAGCTTCTTTCTCTATAAGTGTAGCTAGACTCCAAGCGCCTCTGTCAGGCACGTGCGCATGCCCCCCGTTATTACCACACAAACCAAGTGGTGGAACTTACCCAGAGTGAGTGTCTGAGGTTGATTGCTGGGCTTTTGATACTAAAATGCTTGCGATATTTACAATTTGATTGAATTTAATGCTTTTTTGTGGGTTCTCAATAATATACAACAACAATGTAGGACCATAGAAACAAACGCATTGCAACCTAACACTGATAACGGCAACCAAGCCTGAATGACTCCACATTATTGAATTTTACGTGGCGGCAAATTGCATTTCCGTTGCATGGTTGCAAAGTCGCGCTTTTGTGTACGATCAGACAATTTATGGAACTGAATATTTGAAAGGACATTTGGCTTCTATGGCGCTGAATGCCACATACAAACATACATAGGTATTTGAGCGCATGTGGCATGCGTGGACGAAATTAATTATGCAACATGCATACAAATTAAGTTAAGTGCGAATTTGTGGATACGTTTTTAGAGCATTTGCAATATTAATAAAACATTTTTTTTTGGTTTTGGTTTTGCTTTTGATTTCGATTTTGGGGACAGAAAATGTAGCTAGACCTAACAAGTTATTAGAAATAAGTTGTCAACCGCCTGAAAGTATGCAAATAATTTGCATATATGTTGCACGTGACCGGCTTTAATTAAAAATGGCGAGAACCCGGCTGGTTTACAAAATATGTAGCGGACAAAAGCGTACACAAACTGCTCAAACGTTGCATCGGTCAGTGCGGGGAAGAAAGAAAGAAAATTAATGGAAATATTTTAAATAATTTCACAAAAAAAAAGTAAAACCAGTTTGAAGTTAATGGCTTGGTGCATGCTGCAACATGTCACACAACAGAGTTGAGGGTGTGCTGCACTGCGGCAGTGCATTGCAGTGGGCAGCCGCTCAGCCGTATGAATTTAATGATTTAATCACAAAAGGCGATTGCCCATGGCAGTGGTAAAGTCGGAGAATGAGCACATACATACATATGACAAAAATTACAAAAACAACATATCACCAGCTGAAGTTTGTTGACATTGCACTGGCGCTGGCCGCCGCTGCTGCTGCAAGTTGTTGACAAATTCGGCCTTTTCATACTACGATTGCATTCTTATTTGCGCGACAAAAGCCGTAAAATCAAAGGGTTGACAGTGGCGTGCCCCCAGGGAATGCCGCCAGCTGCCACGCCCACACTCAAGATACCGCTTACGCTCCAGCAGCAACAACTCAAACAAGCTATTGATTTGTTGCATTGATGCAATGCAAATAAGCACAAAGTCAACTCATGCTCTCGCCCAGCAGGCTTTTTGTTTTAATTTCGCGCGTCTCACTATGCTTCTGCATACATTTGGGGGCTCTTGTTTTTTTGCACCACTGCATCATTGCACTCAAATCCTGGCATGTGGTCAACATTTAAGTGTAATTAATGCCGCCAGCAATTTTTGGTTGCAAGTATGCCGGATGTTTGCAGTTGCCAGTCTGATTTCCTGTTTGCGCTTAACATTGCATGTAGTCTACTTTTAGGCAAACAATCACTGTTTTAGCCGCTGGTTATCTTTTGCGGTTTTTTCATATTGACACAAACGTGTAATAATAATTCGATTGCAAGCTGCATGTTGCAAGCATTACATATGCACATATGTGTCATCGCAAGAGTGCCACCCCGATTTCGGTTGGCCTCGAGTTAATTTGCATTTCTATAATTTAATACAACTGCAGTGCATCTATTTTTTGTATTTTCGCTTCGTTATATTTGTTATTTTAAAATCGGCCACATTCATTTTTTATGTTGTTTATTGCATGCCACTTGCATTTTCGAGTGCAGAATTTTTACAATTCTGTTTTTTTCTTTTAATCAAAATTAATTGTAGCCAGGGGCGGGAAATGTTGAAAATTAACCATATTATTAAAATTCTACTTTTATTTATTTAATGAGCTGACAGTAGCAGTCAGGTGTGTTCAAATTGATTAGCCAAATATTAAAAAAAAATGAGTTTTTAATATCAATTTAAATTATATTTTAAAATATTTTTAATTAGAGTTTAGGGCAATAAATGTTTACAATAAAGCAAATGTAAATTCACTTACATTTATTTTTTTTTGTCGGAACCAGGCACAAAACAATGCGTGCAGAAAATAACACTCAGACTACATGCCGTCCATTGTACTGTTTTCATGTCCCTTTTAAACTGGTTTAAATCTGCACAATTTACCAATTTAAAAATCGTAAGTTAATGGTTATTTTGTAATTTCTTTCCGATCATTTTTTATCGTTATTTTGTGATTTTTATTTTTTCGATTAAAACAGTTATTCTTAGTTTTTTATAAGATGTAAATCGAATGTGCACAGATTTGACTTAAAACCAAGTTTTACAAGTACGTTTATTGTTGATGGTGCTTTGCCACATTGAGAAAATTCTCCAATAGTGACCTTTGCCCAAAAATTTCATCGACTAATAAGAGGGTTGCCGTCCTTTTCTCTTATTGCGGCACTTTCCTCTCTGATGTTTAATTGTGTACATGTTTTCTGGAATTAGCGGCCCGTTATCACACCATTAGGCCTCATCTACTCGGGCAGTGGGGCACCAAGACCTTTACGAACCGTTGCCCCTCTTATTAGCGTATTTTAAAAACAACCAAAGACTTGCACCAGACGAGCTACAAGTTTTAATATATGTAAACATCTCAATTTTAGAAACCGCTAGGCGAGGCATTGAACTGCAGGAGAGCAGGAAAATTTAGCAGTGGCGCCAATCGAGACGAGAAGCCAAGTAACCTCACATGAATTCCTCTCAATTCATGTCAACTCATCTTGACTCCCCTCACCCCAACTCACCTAATTTCATATCAACACAATTCACCTCACCTCACTTAAACTCAACTTACCACTAATAATGTTATTTCATCTCAACTTACTTCAACTTACTTCAACTCACCTCGAACTATCTCACCTTAGCTCAACTCACACTAACTCACCGTAAGTTATGTGAACTCACCTCAACTGTACCCACTTCACTTCAGCTTAACTCAACTCAGCTCACTTTAACTCACCTCAACCAAATTATAAGGGGTTGAATTTCAACCGCTAGTACGATTAATTTCTTGTTGAAGAAGACAAGTGTTGATCACATTTGTTGTTAGAAGTTTGTATCGGCTAAAGATGGGTACAGTCCATTGCACTCGTTCTTCAGTATGTAGTAAGTTTCGTTTCTTTGTTCTCATCCAAAAGTGAGTGTTTGCGCAGTCAATTTTGGCCGATAATAACAAAAAGTGTGAATATAATAAAAATTGCAATTCTTTAAAGAAAGATATAACTTCAAAGCAAATAATAATCTACAACATAGACAACTAACCAACTCTGTATCTAGCAACCCAAGTCCTATTTAATACGTAGCATGACAAAATTGGTGTCTCTGTGTTTAATGATAGACATTTGTGACTACAAAATATTTTAAAGCGTGTCGAATGTAAAAGAATTTTAACGGAACGAAAAAAAAGAGTCATACCAAAAGTACACGAAAATGCACACATATCTACTTACTACATTTTTTCTTCTTCTTCATTTTTGTTGGAACATTTTTTGATGTAAAAATTTTAAAATTCCGTCAATAGCAGTTAGACACAAAAAATGACTACTCACTCATTCAACGAGTGGGTGGGTTTGTCGTGGGCTGTCACATAAATCGCGCATTTTATCACCGCTTAGAGAGATGACTAGAGAATGAGTGATAAGAGGGGGTTACATATACATACATAAGTCATACCTCTTTGCAAATCTGGCAAGCAGCAACAACAACAACTCACTTTCAAAACTGAAGTAGAAGATTCACAAAAAAAGGGTTGTTGATGCTGAAGCGAATCGTGTCTAACGTAGCCACAGTTCATGCCACACTAATGAGTTTCAATTACATAGCAGTTGCTGTTGTTGTTGTCAATGCAATTTGCTGGCTAAAGGGCAAACTTTGATTGAAACTAACGGCCTGCTGCCAAAAAAGCAAAGGCGCGGTATGTCAACTGGAATGAATAGAACACTAGGAGCTTCAAATACAGAGCTTACCAGTAAATCGAAGGAGAGGAGGACGATTGTAGTGGAGTACGGAGTGTGTTAGATATTTGTGAAAGTGCAGTGAAATGATTGCTGTTGCAACACGCATTTAATTAAATTTTTGCCACAAAATGCGGCACACGCAGCTGAGGCCACTAAATGGAGCAACCAAAAGAGGAAGAGTGTGATATAGACAGATAGATAAGAAAAAAAGTGAGCGATAAAGAGTATGCACAACAAATGCTTTGATGAAAGCGCATAAAAGTCGTAAAGTTTTATGATGACGCAGACATCGCATCGCAGCGGCAATGCTGGGGAGAGTGATAAAGAGTGCCAGTGGCATGGTGACGGGGTGGACGAAGTGTCAAAGTGGCAGTCAGTGCAGACCACCAAAATGAAAGCCGCATTTTCACTCGTCCACTGTTTCGGTGTAATATCAGTAGAGTAGTATTTTTTCATGCTGCTGCTATTTGAAATTAGCGCACAAAGTGTAAACATAACGATGCTTGTCGCTTGTGGCCTGCCTGTCACATGTGGCATGTGGCATGTTGTGGTAAAGTATATACGCTGATATGCTGCACTGCACAGTGATGTTGATTTTGTTGAGCCGCCATTGAGTTGAGTATTTTACGATTATTATTGGGATTATGTCGAATTACAAGCAGCAACCAGAGGTGATGTAGCAAGAAGTATACATATAAGCGGTTGAAATTCGTGGTTGCAAAGTGACTGAAGGTGCTACTTAATTTCATACCCTAATATTTGGCGCCGGATTACTAAGAGCACAGGATTTCGTCATGTGGCAGCTGATGACAAAATTGATTTTTACTGAAACAAATACGCAAAAGTGATGTTTATAAAATTTTTTGGAGAAGGGATAGATGTTTTCAAGATCGCTAGTATAGTGCTTATACTTATATCCTTGTACTTCCAGCCATAAAAATTTCTGGCCAGTCACTATAGTATCGTATAGGTGTTGTATGGATGAGGATTGGTCGTACATAATTAAAGGAAGAACGTGGGACAATCCACTGTGGATCGCGTCTGGCGAAAAGTAATAAGATCGAAGTTGGTCGTTTTAATTATTTTGTTCGACAGCTAACTCTCCACCTCAAATGGTTCTTTAGGAGTTTTTTTGATTTGTATTTTAAACAACCAATAGTCGTTTCTCAAAGTGTAAGTTTTTTTATTATTCCAATATTTTTCCTACCGAAACTATTGCCGAAAACCTTGGCCTATTCATGCCCCCTAAGCCCCCTCCCTTCCCTCGACGCTACAGCGGTCTGCCGTCTTTCTCCTGCCTATAATTGAATCGTGTCCAAGTAGTCTCTAACAAGAAGGGATGTGATAATCCTTGCTAACTAAATGCCTTTTCAAAGTTCAATTTGGCGCAGGTTAATATTTGTAATAATTCTCTCTTCCTTCCTTCATCGGGCTGTACTTCAATATGGTTATCTAGAATAAAGGCTGTCTTTTCAGTTTTCGCTGGGATTTTCACCAGAAACTCTGCATGAAGCTTATTTGAACAAAACGTCGTTAAACATCCGGTTTTGCAGTCCCGCCCGGCTTGGCTGCTGTTACTTGAAGAAAAGTGTTCANGAATAAAGGCTGTCTTTTCAGTTTTCGCTGGGATTTTCACCAGAAACTCTGCATGAAGGTTCTTTGAACAAAACGTCGTTAAACATCCGGTTTTGCAGTCCCGCCCGGCTTGGCTGCTGTTACTTGAAGAAAAGTGTTCTGTGGATTGATCATTGATCATTAATACCACGAATGAATTTAACACATTCAGAGAGATGATCATGCGGCCAATAAACTCTTTTGATCCTGACCTACTGTCTCCATGTTCGACCAAAAAGCCTTTTGTCGACGCATATGGGCGGCTCTCGTAAGAGTTTTATCAATGTGTATAGCGCAAGATCCAAAATTTTTGGCTTCATAAGAGTTTTCAAGCACTGCCCTTCCGAGAGTGACCGAACCAAGATTTGGCTCAAACTTTGATGAAAACTGCACAATAACAGCCTTTTACCGTTTAATGCTGAGCCCTTCATTGGCACATCAGTTTGAAACTGCCAGTTTCGCCTGCGTTCGAGATATCAATAAAAAAAAAACAGACTCTCATTGCTTTAATCTCCACGTGAGTGCCTATCATCAATCCAACCAGCAATTGGAAAATCTATGTTTCTTTGCACAAATTC
>NW_016174113.1:7511-11252 GCF_001687245.7 Rhagoletis zephyria
CCAAAATTTTTGGCTTCATAAGAGTTTTCAAGCACTGCCCTTCCGAGAGTGACCGAACCAAGATTTGGCTCAAACTTTGATGAAAGCTGCACGATAACAGCTTTTTACCGTTTAATGCTGAGCCCGTCATTGGCACATCAGTTTGAAACTGCCAGTTTCGCCTGCGTTCGAGTTATCAATAAAAAAAAAAAAACAGACTCTCATTGCTTTAATCTCCACGTGAGTGCCTATCATCGATCCAACCAACAATTGGAAAATCTATGTTTCTTTGCACAAATTCCCTAGAGAAAAAAGCACATAGACTAATATATAAAGCCGCCTATATTTCCAAGAAAACATACAAAGCAAACTCCATGTTTTGGACAGCTTCTTCTATCTTGCTAACTAGATACTTCAGGACCGAATGNAAAAAAAACAGACTCTCATTGCTTTAATCTCCACGTGAGTGCCTATCATCAATCCAACCAGCAATTGGAAAATCTATGTTTCTTTGCACAAATTCTCTAGAGAAAAAAGCACATAGACTAATATATAAAGCCGCCTAGATTTCCAAGAAAACATACAAAGCAAACTCCATATTTTTTTACAGCTTCTTCTATCTTGCTAACTAGATACTTCAGGACCGAATTCTTTGATTTCGTTTTGACTTTTTGACTTTGAAACACTTTACCGCTCACCGTACCTAGTTCTTTTCAAAGATGTGGCCAGATATGCTATGGCTTCTCACTCTGGTGAGCGTTTGTTTGTTTGTTGAGGAGATAGGAGTCCGCTGGTCCACCGAAGTTCCACGGAAATGCACTTTGGAAAAATTTCAGCGTCTGGCTTTTGATGTTTACAAATTTTGATGCAGCGGACAGCATCTCTATTGACTTGCATTAGTGCCTTTACCTTTCCCTCTTGTAGCATGTGAATATTTTAGTGTTCCAACAGGGAATCAAACGTTTCAGAAATGTGAACGAGTGAAGAGAGGAATCACAGGGGAGATTTACCAATCTGAACCATTTGCCTTAATCCATTTGTCTGTCCACTTCCTCATTTCCCGATATAACACTGCGTTCCGGAATCCAGTAAAGTGTTATCAGGTTTTACCGAAGGGCTTGTTAGCGATTACGGCATTCAAGAATGCATATCGAGTTAGTCGCTAACGACCCTAAAGCTTTGATAGCAGCTTGACAGTCAATAACGAAGGCTCAATTAGACGGTTGATCAAGCTTACAAAATTGTCCCACATGTTCATTGCATACATATATATATCGCAGCCTGAAAATCGCGGCAGTATTCTCTGCGTTTGTACCACTCTCTCAAAGATAATCTCCGTCACCCAAGATCGGGGTTTCGTCATCTTTTAGATCGATATAAAGCTGCCTTTCGATCTGTCGGGAAAATTAATATAGAAGTTGCGGTCGAAATTAATAATCGCAGATCCTGTACTCCAACCAAACTCTGTTCAGGATGGTAGCATGGCCTTTTCAAGTTTTTTGCCGCCTGTTAGACGCCCAAAGTCCTAGAGCACATTTATCTGTGGCACATTTCTCGAATGTACATATGTATATCTATAATCAAAACGTCCAGGAGTGTAGATTATGTGAATAGAAATATTGGTGGGTTAAGAATCTTTAACAGTGCTATGACCTGCCCTTCATGCTTTAGGAATAAAGACCACTCTTACCTTCTGGCTTTGGTTATAACTAAAGGTGAGACTAGCCCTGTAAATAGCCGTTAGTCAGGGATTTATTTCAGCAAACGTGCGTTGTAGTAGCTAATTTTCAGGATGCGTATAAATAGTCTGGTTGATCATTGGTTTCAGAAGGACCTTGCAATGTTTGTGCTTCACAATATGCAATTTTATTAAAATAATACTACCTACTCCTTAATCTCGCTTTACCCCAGTTACTATAAAATTTTGCATGGCCATTTATGTTGGCTGGTATGCCTGCGTCCTGCTATAGCCACTTCCTATTATAGCTACTTTGCCTGAAGCATAACTAATTTAGTTAAAAATTAGATACACTCACGAGATCGTTCATATATGCACATACGTATTACGCTATACTTCGAGAGTAATCGATTGCAAAGCGCTAACCCTTTTGCAAACAATTGAAATAAATACTTCAACTCTCCAGAGACCTTTAAAACGGACCACGCGCGCTCCATCACCGTCAACGCTGATGTTGATGAGCAACTGTCAAAAAATTGTCTATCAGCGTTGCGGGAATTTAACATGACTTATGCTTAAACTCACGAGACGACGCTTACACTTAGTTGGAAATATTTTAAACAAATTTAATAAATGAACGTACGTACATATATATGTACATTAAGGTGGTCCAAAAAAAAGAAAAGTTGGAATTTTAATAAACGACTGGCGAGCTCTGCTGAACTCGGCCAAAACCGCTGAGGTGGTTACAGCGCCAAAAAAAGAAGAAGAAGATATGTACGCAAAATTATTCTACTAACTTCTTACCTAATTTTTAAAAAAAAGTTTAGTAATTCTTACTTGGTAAAACTTACCAAAAATTAACCAACGCTTTTTATGCCTTTGATGAAAACATATATTTATTTACTGCACTTTCGCGATAAAATTAAAGTATGTATTCATCACTCCACGTACAAATTTAATCTGCATGCCACAATTAATAGCCAACACGGAGATAAGTCCGTTTCACATAATGTTTGGAGTCACGTGACCACACGCCCTCAAAACAGATTGCCTTGATGAATTTACGAGCGATTTTGATGGCGTTAGCCATAACGGTACGGCGGCTGATAGTTAGGGTGTTAGCGATGTTCATGGTGATGAGTTGTTGAGCTGCTGTCAAAGAGTTTGCGATACAGAAACGGAAACAACAACCACAGCAACAACAGCAGTAACAGCAACAAACTTCAAATTAGTGAATGACTAAAAATGAGCGCGCGTGTTGATGCGCTTTTCTATGCCAAATACAATAAAAACAACAAGCGAAATTAATAATAAAAAATAAGCACAGCAGCTTAACCCTTGAAATTCGAGTCAGTTGTATATAGAACGAAAAAAGGATTAAACACGCCAACACGCTGCCGGACGTACGTTTAATGGAATTAAAAAAAGCGAGCAACGGCATGAAGCTGCTGTAACAAAAAAGTAGTTCGAAAAGCAGTGGGAGTATATTTATAAAAAAATTACATAAAATAGCTGCGAACCGGCAGGCGGGCGCGCACTTTTGTGCAAAGAAAATACCACAACACGAAATAAAATTGTATAATTTATGCATTTTTCAAATGAGGCTGCGAAAGCTGACAAAGGCAAAAGGAAGTAAATGGTAAAATTTTTTTAATGGAATTTTCAACGCCTCCAATGAATGCAACTCATAGCAAATGATGCGCCCACGGCAAGTCAAAGGGTTGAAGTACACATGTGTATATGTACATTAGAGTGGTCCAAAAATGCGTGTGAAAAGTACAAGTAGGAATTTTAATGTTCTCACTCCCTTGGATTTTTATATATCTGCCAAAAAAAATTAGCGCTATTTTTTTATTTTAAAATCAAAAAATATTTAGAGGCCGCTCAAAGCGCTCAAAATTTTCCATGTATTTTATATGAGAAGAAAACTTTTCGTAGAAATGGTATAGATAAGTTGTTTTTTTCTCATATAAAATACATGGAAAACTTTGAGCATTTTGAGCGACTTATAAATTTTATTTTCATTTCAAACTAAGAAAATAGGGGTATATTTTTTTCGGTATAGAGCAATCCTAGAGCGC
>NW_016174114.1:0-11252 GCF_001687245.7 Rhagoletis zephyria
AAATTTTGGTTGATTTACTTCGTGTGTGGGAATTTCATTTTCGGGCTACACTCCGAATTTTAATAGAATTTGGCGATTGATGTTTGTTTATTTTTTTTTGAGATTTTCGTGGTGAAAAAACTTTTTTGTTGTCTGCCCAAAATGTTTGATTAATTCACGCCTCACATTTAAACTTTTTAAATGGGTAATGTTAACTGGTCATTTACCTCCATTCCCTTCTATTTTAAAATAAATCAATTAAGAAGAAATTAATTTGAAAGGTTTAAAATCAGAGTGCTGCACTGTTTACTGACATTGAGAATTAAGTCTTAAAGGCTACTGTTTAAGACGTTCGATTCTAGATGCTTAGACCTCAACCCAGCAAAGGTTGTAGCGTTTCAGCGAAAGTGTTGAGATGTTTCACCTTATCATTGTATCATTGGCAAAATAAGGAAAGGTTTTCTATTTTTCTCTAAAAACCACAAAAATAAAGCGCAAAAATATTTGTTTAACGACAATTTAATTAGGAAATAAACCTAAATACATACTTTAATGAAAGAATGAAAAAAGTCTCTTCCCGAGGACTCGAACCGCGGATCTCTCAACTGTTGCAGCGTCGCAAGCAAAATGTCATACGCATATGCTATCAAAAAATGTACCACCTGAGTCTGGCGAAGGCCGGACAGCGGCGGAGAAAATGTTCCATACTATCCTCATCCTCCAAACTAGATGTATGTATGTATGTACACAGCGGATCGTCGGTGATGTCTGTGATGACCATATGTCGTCCCCAATCGGCCCGTAATCAGTCATATCAGGGCTCGTAGATCACTCCTTCCCTGTCGGGGAAAGAATTGTGCTATCACCTTGTCAGGCCTTTTCAGGAAACACTTGGTTGTTTTGCAATTGTCAATACCACATGAGTTTCGGTTATGAGATTCTTGATCTACCCACCATGTTTGACCATAAAATTGGCTTCGATCCAGCCAGTTCGTTGCCTTTAACGCCGTAGTGTCCTGACACCCACACAAGTTCAAGCTCATTCCACCTTGAAACGGAGTTCTGCCTAAACTTACATTCCTGTACTAGCTTTGAAGAGGTGCGAGCGGTTTCCAAGGCATTTAGAGCAGCTTGACTATTACTGCAGATCCTAATTTTATGTCCGCGCCACTTTTCACCAATTATCCACCCAAAGCTGGGGGCTAGTTACCGTCCATATATCATCCAGCTTCAGTACCATTTTCAGTCTCTGAGCCGTCGGTATACAAAGTTTTCACCGGGCTTCCCAAGAGAGTGTCTAGATCTCTACATTTGCTATCAGTTGACTGTTTCAGCTTGTTTTCAACACATATTTTTAGTGAACTTTTTGTGACTTTCTCTTCCTGAATACCCAAATCGTCTCAGGTCCCAAAAAGAGTCATTAATTTGTTCTTCAGATGAAATTGATATACCGAATAGCAGCATTAGTCTGACTTCACGGATCTCACCATGTTACTGTACTGTTAATACACCCTATACAAGTCAAGAATTGCGGGATTGCGGCTTGCGGGCTTTAGAAGACCTTTAATCACCTTTGGTGTAACTCTGCGCAGAAATGTCTGAGCTGCCGTGAGGTTATTTGAAAAATGTGGACATAATGCAATATTTTGTCCGAAGTCGTAGATATCATTCTGACAGTTTTCAGTTTTAACCACTAAAAAAAAAATCGAGAGTTCTATGTTTACGAACCTCAGAAAGCTTCTGATCGCCTTCGATTCAAGTTTTACCGGGATACCTCCTCGTATGTACACTTTCTGGCGGTCTAGACTCATATATTTGGACATATTCGGAGTAAGCCCAAGATTTATGTTTAAGCAGCCATTCTTTTCATTCTCTACTCTCATTCTGTAAGCGTACATTTGACATCGCTAGAGAGCTGCTGACAAAGGAACCTCCAAAATATTATTTCATCAAACTTTGAGCCATCAGTATAAAAGTTCACAGGTCCTTTTGTTTCAGCTTCCGTCTTGCCATCATTTAAAAAGTTGATGGGATGGTATGTAAGTCGAGAGAGAGAGAGAGAGAGCTGCTTGGAGCCACTCTGTCACTAAATACCTAAGTAGTGTCTTGTTTTATTACGTTCGAGGTCGGTGTCTGCAAGTATACTACTAGTTAATGCTAGTTAATGTATCTGAACCTGAAAGTGGCTAAGCATCCAAATCTGACCATGGCACCAGCTGGAACAATCGTTGTGCAATATACATAGGTGAGCGATATATTAAACATGACGTTAAGTATAGATAGCGAAAGGGATATCTCGTTCATTGTACGGATTGCGATAAGATCGGCCCTGGTACCCGATCTAGCAGCTACATTCACATACCACTCTATAGCGATTTTCGCCAGATGAGCACTCCATAAAACTCTAAAGACTTAAATAAGATGCCTTAAAATTACTTTAGAGAGATGATGAGTCTTTTATTCCTCTTCATTCAGAGCGAAATACCACTTCTGCATTTTTCACTCTTTCTTCAATGTTTGGCTTCCACGATAATTTTCAATCTAAAATTAAAGTTATTAATATAATTCAGTTAAATTTCGGGAGTTGACTCAGTGACTCAAGCAAAGTAGCAAAGCAAGAACTTAAAACTGATGCAAACACGCTAAGTGCTAATGCAGATACTATGAATACAAACATACATCCCAGTTGCATTCGTTGGAGTAGCATTCTTTTTTTTAATTTTTTTCCAAACAAGTACTCTCGTAAAACGTTTACCACATACAAAAATCACTTAATGAATAATAAACAATTAAAACAAGCAGCATACAAACTCTGCGGATTATCAAATAAACTAGCAACAGCAGCAGCCGGATTAAAAATTCTGCATTTTTATTTTTTCGACATATAAATTAATTTTCGTAAAAGAAAACCAGAAAATATTAACATTTTATAAGCCGTAAAAATGGTGACTGCATACATATTGACCAACTCTCGACCTTCAACGACCACTACATATTGCCGTTAATGAGCTGACAGTCAGTCCTATGTATAGCTAAAAAGACAAGCGATTAAGTAGAGGCGGCAACACTGTCACCAAAGCAACTTTTTATATTGCACGCTTGCCTCATCAAACTTTGTAAGCGACAAGATAATAAAAAAAAAAATATTGTTTTGTTTTTTTAATATTCTGCTTAACTAAAAATATGCGAGGTTTTAATTTTCTGCTGCAACTTTTTATCCTTATCTCAAAAAGTTTTGCATTAACAGCCAGCTATTTCGCTGTTTGTACTTTAATGACTTACGACTATTTGTATTTGCGAAATATTTGCAATTTTAAAGCTGTCATCAGCAATTAAAAAATCGAACAAAAGAAAATAAAAACATGGTAAATATTACACAAAAAAAAAAAATGCGGCGAACAGCGCGTTGAATATTTATGTTTCTAGTAAAAAAAAATATTTATGTACATACATATGTAAGTATGTGAATATTTAAGGAAGAAAAAATTATCCACATGCATTGACATACACACTTATGCCAGGAATATATAGATATAAGCTCTGTTGAGATTGGTTTCGCCGATCGAAAAATTTATCGTAGTATAACTACTGACCTGCTGCCGATATTCCTCAAGAAGCCGTATCGCTGGTATGGCATCGGCTATTCACGAAATGTGGCAATATTTCTGTAACGCTGAAAAAATTTTCGAATTTTGTTTAGTGCGAAATTTTAATTTTTTTCGAAAGACTGAAATAATAGTTAAACTCCGAAATAAGATTCCAAAGTACAATTGACTTACTTCGAAAATGGTTTAACATGCATACTCCGAAAATATTATGTATGTATTTAAAAGGTTTTTCACAAGAGTAGAATTACATTCCGAAATTTTTTAAACTAAAAAATATATTCCGAGTTAATAGTTAAACTCCGCAAATAGTCCAATATAGGATACCAAAGTACAATACTTCTAAGGAAATTGACTTACCTCTTAAGAGTATTTGGTTGAAACAAGTATTTGCTCGAAGCTTAAATTTTACTTCGAACATTTTTCTATGAAAGGCAATTTGATTTCGAAATATTGACTACAGTCCGAAAATGCTACCAAAAATCACTGTAGCTCCGAAAAATTTCCCATAGCATCCAAATATTTTTTAGAAACAATTTTTTCTAACGAATATCAATTTGGTGCTTGCGAATTCAATAAAAAAGTTGTCCACTTAATTTTTAATACTCCTCCGAAAAAACTTCAGATGACTGTGATTAAAAAATTGGTGAATATTCAATTTGAAAATAATGAATAAATTGGGCATTAAAAAATATTCGCGTAATTACTTATAAAAAGGCATTAAGTTCATTTCCACGTGTATTTTTTTGTCTTTTCAATGCCTAGTGGAAATTCGGCATAATACTCAACTTTTTCTCAATCCGCAATCACCTGAAAATTTTCGGAGTAGTATGAAAAAATTAAAAACCCAAATATTTTCGGGGAGCCGATTCTGAAGAAAAGACCGAATATTTTCGGAGAGCCGATTCCGAAAAATCTGTGAACCTCGTAATTTCCAACGTTAAATGGCAGTGGATTTAGAAATTTTTAAAAAAATTGTTTAACTCTGAAATTTTATTTTTACTCCGAATATTTTTCAAAATTTTTGGTTTTTCATACGTTTTGCCACATGATATTACATAACAAAATTAAATTTACAAAAAAAGTTTAATATTTCAATCTGTAGCAGGTCAAGACTGTAAAAAACACACACACTGCATACCAACACAAATTACGTCTAAATAAAAACCGAAATGCAATAAACTATTGCCTGACACGAAAGGCCATGTAGCGCTTTGACACGATTCTCTTTCAGTCACCAAATTTGCCAAGCTGTTCTCTGACGCATGAGTTGCAGTAGCCGCAGAAGATTATAAAAATCTTAATTCATTCGACGGCTAAATGCTTATGGCATTTAAAATAACAACAAAAATTAATTTTTTTTAATTTTTTTATTTTTTTATTTTTTATTTGCCCCTTCTGATGCGACATGCAAACGACTTGCTTTACTTGGTAAAGCCATGTGGTAGCGCATTCAAATAAAACAGAAAAAATAAATAAATAAAAAAAGCACAGAAACTAAAACCAAAAACAGTCAGCAATGACATCAGATACTTTTTGCGCGCACATTTCCGCACCTCAACAGAAGACAACACGGCCCGCTGCCATGCCACAGAGGCAGGCAGTGCGGGCAGGAGGCTCCACACACCGTTTTCCGTTTGTGGTTAGCACTCGCCACATTTTTAGCGTTTCTGATTACAATTCTTAACTGCATATATAAATACAAACAAACACACACACACACACACAAACCCCACTCGTACACTGACAGAAACACTCGTGGCGTTATAAAAACATTGATGCATTTGCTTCACATAAGTACGAACAAAGTTACAAAGCGATGAGCCACACTTTATTATTGTAATTTAGATTGTTGTTGTTGTTGTTGTTGTTGTTGTTGTAGATGTTCGTGTGTCGACTTGGTTGCACCTTCAATGAGAGAAACAGTTAAGAAATTCCGCATCCGAAGCAATAAAATGCCAAGTCAAGCAGCTTTAAGTGGGCAAACCGCTGAAACATTAAAGCCAACTAAGCGCAGCAAGCAAAGTGTGGAGCTGCAATTCTCCAGTGGGGGGAGGGGGGAAGGGATGGAGAAGGCAAGCGCGGCAAAAGGCATACAGTTGATGGTATTTTATTTAGGATTTTTTTGTACCTACATTCTTTCATGGCAACACAAAAGCCAGTTATAGGAACATGGTATGCGGCAGCAGCAGCCAACAAACAGCCAAATGAAATGCCGACGGGTTGCCAACAAATACAACAGTAGTAACAACAATAACACCATCAACGATAACTACAAAGTAAAATAATATGCTCATACCACCATGAATAGAATAAATAAATGAAGGTGTACTAATGGCTTTGCGGCTGGATATATGTACATATGTATACATTGTGGCAGTGGCAGTGCCAGCAGAAGAGGCTGAGAGGCCAGCTGACCAGGGGCAGAGGTTAGCTAAGATATATGCAATACATGTTGCAGCACTCTGCCAACGACAGCAACAACATTTGTAGAGAGATAAGATAAGCCTCAGAGTGTATGTGGTACATTTGCGTTACGCTACAGAATAAATAAATGACAGTTAACAATTTTTGTGTTGGCTCTGGAAATTAAGAAACAATAAAACTTGCATTCTAAATGGGTAAGGGAAGAATTTCTTGGAATGTAGTTACAGCAAAGGAAAAAAAACCCATGCAAAACATGTTTCGGCTGAATTGCTTTGAATTATTTTCATTGATAAAACAATGATAAAAAAAGGAAGTGAGTGTGCCAAGTTTTCGTAGGGATTTCGATACGAAATGAGTTGCCCTTGAATAAAATTTACATAATGTATTTCTTTCCGCAAATTCTCTTTTCATTTATTGATATCATTAAATTAATATTAATAAATTAGTCGAAGCTTGTATGTAGCTATCGATAAATTTATCGCTGTACTTATCAATTTTGTTATCAATTAATTTACTAATAACATAATGGCTTCATCTATAGCCATTTATTGACACCTTTGTCGACTTTTGCATCGAGTTTAAATGTGGATATCGCCGATAGATATATATATTTGTCGTAATGTGTTATGAAAATCGATATCGATATAGTTATCGTTTATTATTAGTTTCCTTTCTTTTGCCGTCTCCCAATTTATGGAGTTTTTCTGACTACAGTGAAGTAATACTAAACATTTTTCGATGGGAAAAAAAAATTGGAACAACAATAACTTAAGCTCACAAAGCACACGACAAAATATCAGTAGATTTTTAGAGGCATTGCCCCCGATAAATCGTAAAAGCAGGATAGTTGGTAGAGACTATATATTGCTGAGCGGAAACTTTGATTATCTCATGAGAACTTGTCATATTTGGCTCATATANGCAGGATAGTTGGTAGAGACTATATATTGCTGAGCGGAAACTTTGATTATCTCATGAGAACTTGTCATATTTGGCTCATATATGCTCTAGATATTCTTGTAGTTTAAATAATTACTCCAAAAAATTAACATTACTTCGAAAGTTTAGTAATGTGAAAAAAAAATAAAATAAAATTTCCTATGCTCTCCCTAATTTTTAATTTATAAAAATTTCATTCAAAGGGAAATTGAGCTTTTCGAAAAATTGCAGTTAACCCGAAAATCCAAAATTACTTCATAAAATTAGTTGCTCCTGTAAGTGAATATGAAACTTATTATTGTGTGAATTTTATAGTTACTCCGAAAAATTGGGCTTACTCCGAAACTTTTAAAAGCCTAAAAATTATCAGCTCTAATTTGTATAAATTGCCCATTTTTGAAAATTGCATAAAAAGTGAAACTGAGTTTACTTTGAAAAATTTAAGTTACTCCGAAAAAAAATTAAAACAAAGCTTGTTGATGTGTACGAAATATATTAATGTGCTAAGTTTAAAGTTGCTCCGAAGAATTAGATTTACTCCGAAAAATTTAAATGATTCAAATTTACTACCTCTATGTCTCCATAATTGTAAATTAAAAATAATCGATAAAAAGTTAAATTGAGCTTACTTCGAAAAAATTAAAGTTACTCCGAAAATCCAAAATTGTGTTTAAAACAAATATCTAGTTGTTTTTAGTACTGTTTTGGGCTTTGTATCACGATTATTTTTATTAAGAAAAAAGGAAAAAGCAAAAAAGTCTAATAGTTGCTTCTGTAAGTAAATATGGAATATATTAGCATGTGGATTTTACAGTTACTCCGAAAAAAATGGTTTACCCCGAAATGCTAAGTTAGGCAGACTCCGAAAAGTTAAGCTATCGCCAGAAAATTAAGACTTCCACCAAAAATTTAAGCTAACTCAGAAAAATTAAGCTTGCTCCAAAAAACTAGGGTTACTCCGAAAATAAGAACTCTCCCCAATGGCTTGAATGGCAATGACTGGAAGTTTATAATACCTGTTCATGTAGGGGAGTTTTAAAATGACTCCGAAAAATTTTACTTACTACGGAAAAGTTAAATTACTATCAAAAATTTAAATTATTGTAAAAAAATTAACTTACTCCGAAAACTAAAAACTGCTTCTAAGCATTTTTAGAGCTCGGAAGATATATATCTATCTATCTGTATGTATGTGTTTATGACATATGTAAATAGGTTTAGAGTTATTTTGAAAAATTTTAAATCCGAAATAAATTAAGCTCACTCCGAAAAAATAGGCGTAGTCCAAACGCTTACTCAGAAAGCTCATTAACTTCGTATAAGAGTACTATTTAATTGAAATTTATTAAAAATGAAGCCTTCGTTGCACAGAACTTGATTCCGAAAAAACCAATATAAAATCTTCGAATTCCGCCACTCGTATGACTGTGATTGTAGCTCCTTATAAAAATGAAATTTATAGCTTTTTTATTACTCCGAAAAAAACAAAGTTCAATCCGAAAATTAATTAGATTACTCAGAGTTCTGCTTACAAGCATACGTATTTGCTTTTACTTTGACTACAGCTCGAAGCAACCTTTCAATCAACTGTTTTAATTCCCCTCCTCACAACTGAACTTATCTTTTATGACCTCGTAAACATTACATTAAGATCCTAAAATACTCGTACTTTGTAATGATTTTTAATTTCAATTTAAAATTAATTTTTTATCGCTGCAGCCTCGGAAGCATGCGCTCTCGCATTAAGTTTATCAAAATATCTAGAAAATGATATCTGTTTGTGATTGCCTAAGCAGTTTCGCCCGCATCACTGCTGGCGCGCTGAGAACGCTATTAATAACATTAAATAGCCGCTTTCGGACACTTTGACTGCTGTCGCTGTCTGTGGCATTTTACTTACTATCGCGTTTGTCGCATCTCCAAATGACAGCGCTGACCAGGCATTAAAGTTCTTACTATGAGTAGGATTGAGCAAACATAAATATGTAGTAGATAAATCAGTGTATGCATAGAAGTGTGTGTGGATATGTATGCTTGAGTGTGTGAGTATATTTCTGTGGGACTTTACAACAAAAAGTCATTTAATGTCCAACACGCGTTTGCAGTTGAAGTTGAGAATGGCTTTTGTTATGGTCGTGGGTGGTTGGGAGTTAGAGAAGCAGGACAGGTTGGGAAAACGACGGACTATTCGCATTGTGCAATTGTTTGCGCTTGCGGTCGAGTGGTGGTGACCGGCGTAAGATCGATAGCTGCGTGCGCTAGTGCTCTTGTGTGTGTTTGGATAGCCCTCGTGGTTTGGCATCAAAGTAGTTATAGCAAAAAGTGTCCATTAGTGTGGCGTTAACGACATAATTGTGGCGTTTTCGAAAGGCTTTTTGTTTGTCATCTAAGAGGCGCATCACTAATGCCCAAGCAGCGACGACCGATTTAATGTTGTGGGAATGTGCGCTTTGAGTGCGAATAGTTTGAAGTTGGAAGAATGTACCACCTATTGTATTTTTCCGCATGGCTTTAAGTTTGCAAAAACGGTTTTGTAATTATGCCATATCGGTTTGCAATCACTCGAACTCTTGCGCACGATCTTTGTGCGAATAAAAGCAAACGTATTTAAAAAAAATAGGACAGCGAACATATTAAGCATCTAAGCTTCAAAGTAGCTCAAAGTCAACTCCGAAAATATACAACACTTACACTTCTCCAAAATTTTAGTTGATTTCGAAATTCGAATTGCTCTATATTCGCTAAAATAAATTTGATCGTAATTATGTTTATGCCTACTACGAAAAGTATTTTACACTCCGAAAATTACTGTCTTTATTGAACTAATAGTACAAACTCCGAAAATCTTGTTACAGTTTTACTGGTTTAATTTCACTTCCACTGACAAGAAATAGAATCATATGCATAAGTAATGCTTAAAGCCTGATTATGGCAACTTAACTTAACTTAACGGAACTTAGAACTTAGAAAATCAAAATGAAACAGATTTTGACGTGGCATAAGTTACGTTAAGTTTCGGCTGTTCAATTATAAGCAACATTTAAGAGAATTTACCATTACTCTGAAAAATATTATACACTCCGAAAATTATTGTAAAATAGAGATCTAATTCTGCACAACCCGAAAACATAGTTTCTGTTTAACTGAGGAAAAGGAATTTAATTTATCTAACTCCGAAAAATAATCAACTCCGAAAATAAAATTTCATTCCTACTGATGAGATAAGATCGTATTTATAATTTTTTCTTACTCTAAAAATTACAGTCCATTTTGTAAGTTGAATTTCATATTGATGAGGGAAATAAGGTGAGAAATCAGCTAAATTCACAATTAATCCAAAAGGAAATCAGGTCATCACGTTTTCTGGAACAAAGTGCAGTCCTTCCTTATCAAATTTGGTTTGGAAACAAACCGACGTGGCGACCTTAAGTGACATTTTTCATTCTAGTTCATATGTTTTTATAAACAGTTCCAAAAATGAATATAAAAAGATTTAAAAACAAAATATTTTCGGAAAAATATTTTTTGGTACGTTTTGAAAAATAAAATCCGATTCCGAATAAGCATTCTAACTAAGAGAGATTTTGGAAGATTTGAGTTTAAATATAATATAAATTAAGTCAACTCCGAAATATTTATAAACTGAACGTAATTAAAAATAATAATAATAATTATAACTACTCCAAAAACTTTGTCAACCCCGGTCTTTTTATTTATATATTAAATGCAATCGAAAACAATTATGAAATTTCGTGAGCGAAAGAAGCTCTCATCAAAAATTCAGGTATTTGGAAATATTTTGTTTTCTTTGAATTTTTTTGAAGTGTATATAAATCTGAATTGTAAAATCTCCAGCGAGAATAAAGCTCATAAAAAAAATTTAACAACTCCGGAAAATTGTGTAAATTCCAAAATTTTCTTAACTCGCAAAAATCAGTGTGTTTCACTATATCAAAATACAATAAATTCACTATATCATAAATAATAAAATATTATCTGTTCAGACTAAAACTCAAAACTATACCAGAAAATCGTCTGGGTTCCGAAAAATTGTGTTGCTTTTTTTTATTTCTATAAAAGTAAAATGTATATTTACACTAATGAAGGATTAAGAGAAAAACAAGCTCATGCAAAAAATTTTGCGAAAAATTTAGTCAACTCCATTTTTTTTGTATTGTACTTCGAAAAAAAATTTTAACTCCGAAAAATTTGTTAGCTCCGAAGATTTTTTAACTAAGCACAAAATTTAACTAATAAATTTTTTAAAAAGGCTCCAAAAGACTAAAAATTAAAAAAAAAAAA
>NW_016174115.1:0-685 GCF_001687245.7 Rhagoletis zephyria
CGTCTGATTGTCTCGTAGTTTATTTTTGTTACGATCTCTACCGGGTGTGAGGCGCACACATTTGCTTTTTTCTACTTTTACTTCTATCACGTGTACGGTGTTGCACTCGTGTNAGGCGCACACATTTGCTTTTTTCTACTTTTACTTCTGTCACGTGTACGGTGTTGCACTCGTGTTATTAAACTGATGCTTTTTTCTCAAGTAGTTTTGCTCAGTGGCAATTTATACATATGTACATGTATATATGTATGTAAGTAGTAGCGGCACATTGGGTGAAATGCATTCATACATACATATTTATGTACAACTGTAGGTAATATAGTACGTGTCTTCCCAGGTAGGTTAAGTGCGGGTGATAAACCCAGGTAGCATAGCTACATACTGTGTACATACCTGCAATTAAAATGGGGAAAAATGTTACAATTTTGGCATGTGACTGAGAGAACTCTAAAATACTGTTACGATTATCCTCGAAGCCTCGAGGGATTTCCCAAATATATCTGTTAAAATTGTTAAATAAATGCTAACGATGACCAAATTGTAGTACAATTAACTTTATTGTACAACAAACAATTTACAATACTTGCTAATACAGTAAAAACACTTTACAATACTTGTTAAAGCAATAACAACGCTTTACTACTTGTTAACACAATTAAACTTATAGCTTGCTTATTCGCAACTC
>NW_016174115.1:8829-10377 GCF_001687245.7 Rhagoletis zephyria
TACTGTGTACATACCTGCAATTAAAATGGGGAAAAATGTTACAATTTTGGCATGTGACTGAGAGAACTCTAAAATACTGTTACGATTATCCTCGAAGCCTCGAGGGATTTCCCAAATATATCTGTTAAAATTGTTAAATAAATGCTAACGATGACCAAATTGTAGTACAATTAACTTTATTGTACAACAAACAATTTACAATACTTGCTAATACAGTAAAAACACTTTACAATACTTGTTAAAGTAATAACCACGCTTTACTACTTGTTAACACAATTAAACTTATAGCTTGCTTATTCGCAACTCACTTCTCCGTTCACTTTACTTGTAGCTTGCTGACTTGTAACTAACTCACTTCACTGTGGCGGCACCCTTATATACCTGCGCTCGCACTTATGGCAACTCTAGAACGTTCTGAAGTTTATCGCTCATTCTCTTTCTCTCGCTGTTCGCAGTGTTCATCCAACTTGACGTTTCTCTTTGTGGAACATTCTACGTCATTCCTCGAACATTCTGCCTATTTCCCGTTATTCGCTTTGTGTTGCCGCAGTATTCGCCACAATACACACAAATTGTGGTTTCCAAGACATGTACGAAGTGATTAGCACAGCTGCATCATTCAACTTGTCCACTCGCGGGAAATTCCCCTATTTGCAGGGAATTTCGGTTTAAGTGACATTCGGGGAATGGGAAATTTTTTTTCGGGGAACTGGGTATGTTATTTTTGTATCTTAAAGTAACCAAATTAGACGGATATGTTAACTTTTAACCATTTGACCCTTTTTGGAGCGAAATTTTTTCATTTTGGATCGCAATATCTCCACAACAAGAGTTTTCCCAGATACAAGCTGTATACCGGATGAAAGCTAATCAGCCTCATTGCGTAAGTCGTAAATTAGGCTGAATTGTACGACTTGACAACATTAGCATTGTCTACTGTCGTGCTGAAATAAGTAAACGACGAAAATTGTCGAAAACTATGCAGTGCTGCCAAGTTCTTCCGTTTTAATACACTAGTCGAGTGGAAATTTTAGGCAATGACGCTAAATTTTCGATACGATTCGACTCTCGAAAAACGACTTGCATTCGGCACGACTCTCGCAATGAGGCTGAATGTTTTGGGCTAGATTTTTGGAAACTTAGAATAAAATCGACTGACCAGTTTTTGAGAAAATGCCCGAAATGTATAATTTCAGCAGCCCGATTTTTAGTTTTCAGGCGGTAACGTTATGACATATTTATATTTTATAAACACAAAATATAGCGTTACATAGAAGACCCTTCTACTGATATCCACATCAATGACATGGACTTAGTAGTACGGCCTCAGTGGTAGTTTAAAAAATTGCCTTTTTTCGAAATTCAGGCACGCTCACAAGCACAGGCATACGAATCAAAACATCTTGGAACAAAACCTTCTTAGTTTTTTTTGTACGTTAATTCCTGAAAGTTTGAAATAAATTAAATGATGGTACGTACAGACGCCACATACATACCAAAGCATCTCGTAGTGGAGACACGAACCAAAACACGTTTAGCTCTATATCT
>NW_016174115.1:10402-11251 GCF_001687245.7 Rhagoletis zephyria
CCCGAAATGTATAATTTCAGCAGCCCGATTTTTAGTTTTCAGGCGGTAACGTTATGACATATTTATATTTTATAAACACAAAATATAGCGTTACATAGAAGACCCTTCTACTGATATCCACATCAATGACATGGACTTAGTAGTACGGCCTCAGTGGTAGTTTAAAAAATTGCCTTTTTTCGAAATTCAGGCACGCTCACAAGCACAGGCATACGAATCAAAACATCTTGGAACAAAACCTTCTTAGTTTTTTTTGTACGTTAATTCCTGAAAGTTTGAAATAAATTAAATGATGGTACGTACAGACGCCACATACATACCAAAGCATCTCGTAGTGGAGACACGAACCAAAACACATTTAGCTCTATATCTTTCCAACTAGTGGCCGGAACTTAATATGTAAGGTATCGTTTGAAAGGTATTGGCCAATAGAATAACACTAAATATGTTGGGTGTACCCACATGCCCCCTTAAACCGGCAAAAGCAAAAAAACGTTTTTTTGTTTCGCAACATTTTAGCCTAATTTTTAAGAATCCGGTTAATCGTTTATGAAGCTTGAATACATTTTCTAAACACACTCTGCAAGACCTTTCCAATGATATCTCAAACATGTCGATTGGACGTCTGGATAAAAACTTCCAAATCTCGTTTATATATAAGCGAGTCATTTCAGCTTGCTACTGTGGCTGCTCTCGTCACTCGCGCGCACTGCCGTGCGCTGTGATTATTAACAATATAACAACCATATAACAGCCCATTAATTTAACAAAAAATAACGAATCGACTTTTAAATACATATGGTGTTATCAATATAAAAATTCATTACTTTAAAACAAATCAAAGGTATT
>NW_016174116.1:0-11251 GCF_001687245.7 Rhagoletis zephyria
CTTTCATGTGTTTTCTTTAACTGCAACTACAAACCGGGCAATACTTAGTAAATTTTTTATGTAAAATACTTCCAGATAGTTGCCTCTCCATACTCAAATGCAATGTAGTTAAATTATATTAAGGAACCATCATAAAATTAGGACTATTTCTGGATTTTTAACTTTTTGATATTTTCTTCCCCAACTTTGACTATCTCGGGTGAAAAAAAAAAATGTACTGAGCTATAACTTTACATTACATAAAAAAATTGCTCATTTAATAAAGATTTCAGAAAGGTGCCACACTTACTGATTCGAATAGAAAAAAAAGTTATAGCCGCTTTTGTGGGTAAAGGACTGAGACACGCTAGAATGTAATTAATAGATTTAAATTGAATTTGTTCTTGTTACCGTCAAATGACATGCTAAATAGTACAAAGGTACATAATTACTTGCTTCTGACATTATTTTATGTTACTTACCGGAATTAGTGAAAGTGGATTTTGTGAAATTGGACCCTTCGAACATTGTGTTATTAATACTATGACAGATAATACGCAGTATACGTCGCATGAATATGCGGATATTCACCTAATTTACGGTGAAGCTTGCTGTAATGCCAGAGCTGCTCAAAGACTCTATGCAGAGCGATACCCCATTCGTCGACATCCGGGTCGTGAAGTATTCGCCCGGACCCATAGAGAAATATATGAAGGTAAGTGATTTTTACACCTTTCTTGTTTGCTTGCTTGTTAACTATCATTTTTCACTTTTTAAGGTCGCATACCTGGAAGGCGTGGCGGCGAAACAGGACGTCCTGCAACGGTAGATGTTAAATCTGTGTTAGAGGAAGTGGAACTAGGTCCATCGACTTCAGTGAGAATGATGGAAAGACGGACGGGAATACCAAAAACTACAGTTCACAAAGCTTTAGAAGACCATCGATTTCATCCATACCACATTCAACGTGTTCAGGCTCTACAAGAAAGAGATTACCTGTCGAGAGTTAGATTTTGCCGTGAAATGTGGCGAATGCATGAATCAGACCCCAACTTTTTTAATAAAATAATTTGGAGCGATGAATCATCATGCAAACGTGATGGTTATTTTAATTTACATAACCTTCACAGTTGGCAGATAGACAATCCTCACGAAATGGTGCGGTATTTTTAATTGTCAGATATTGGGACCTGTGGAACTGCCGCCAACGCTCAACTCTCACAGTTATTTAGAGTTCCTTCAGGAACGGCTTCCAACTCTTTTGGAAGATGTACTCTTAAACCTGCGGCGAAGACTATGGCTGCAAAATGACGGGTGCCCTGCTCACTACGGGCGTGAAGTAAGAGCTCATTTAGACGAAACTTATCCTCGCCGGTGGATTGGACGATACGGGCCAATCACGTGGCCCGCTCGATCGCCAGACCTGAATCCATTAGATTCAAACAAATTCAAAACAAAGAGCATTTGCGGGAACAAATAAATGGAGCTGCTGCTGAGATAGCCCAATTGAGTTTAAGATCTCTAAAAGCGTCTTTTCTTAAAAGGTGCCGAGCTTGTAGAGTAGAAGGTCGCCAATTTGAGCATATTTTATCAATAAATGAATAAATTTTTCTTCAAACAACTCATGTATATATTATTTCACGTGAACCCATCCTTCACACAAAATATTGATAGATATAGCCCTTGTTATAGACTCTAGTCCGAATTCCGGTAAGTAACATAAAATAATGTCAGAAGCAAGTAATTATGTACCTTTGTACTATTTAGCATGTCATTTGACGGTATCAAGAGCAAATTCAATTTAAATCTATTAATTACATTCTAGCGTGTCTCAGTCCTTTACCAACGAAAGCGGCTATAACTTTTTTTTTCTATTCAAAACAGTAAGTGTGGCACCTTTCTGAAATCTTTATTAAATGAGCAATTTTTTTATGTAATGTAAAGTTATAGCTCAGTACATTTTTTTTTCACCCGAGATAGTCAAAGTTGGGGAAGAAAATATCAAAAAGTTAAAAATCCAGAAATAGCCCTAGTTTTATGATGGTTCCTTAATATAATTTAACTACATTGCATTTGAGCATGGAGAGGCAACTATCCGGAAGTATTTTACATAAAAAATTTACTAAGTATTGCCCGGTTTGTAGTTGCAGTTAAAGAAAATACATGAAAAGGCACGATTTTTTTTAATTCGAAAAAAATGTAAATATTTCAAAAACGTAAACGGTGACACTTTTACCTGAAAATTTTTTGTTTATCAGGGAGCTAAAAAACTGTACCCCAAACCGTAGCTGGTGGGTATGATTTGGAGAGGCTATTTGCCCTCATTAAAAGCCGTAAATATGTAGGACAAAAAAAAAACTCTCAGTGAAAATGTCCATATCATCGCCTTACATCGCATTATACACTACTGCAACTGCGATCTAATCAACTGCCGCCAGTTCACCTAGAAAGACATTACCGTAGGCTTGAAGCCGAAAACTAAAATATGAAGTAAGCATTTAAATATTGGCTTGTAATGAGTGCAAGTAATCGCATCTTCTAGGCAGCTTCGTAACGCTGGTTAGCATCTTTCCATGACGGCATTTGGCATTTTTTGCATATAATATTCGTCCGCAATACCGTATTGCTGCGATCTGACCTGAACTTTTTTAATTATCTCACTTACTATATAATGGTTAGTCCCAAAGAAGGCCGACTGAGTCCGCAAAGTGGTACCGGTCCTAAAGGTGCAAGTGATTAGAAATACCTTACCACTTCGTCGGCGACCCTCTACTTTCGATCTGAAATGACCTGATACCCAGCACAGTATTACCGTTCTTCCCGCTGCCCTCATGGCAGATCGCTGCTAATATAGTTGGTCATAATATCAAAAACTCCCTAGATGTCTAAGAAGCCACACAGTATAAAGTCCATAGAAACGAGCTGTCTAATAATATCCTTTCAATGGATGGGGGGTAAGGAACAAATTGCGCTCTATTTCCTTGATCCGGACTGATTTATGAACAATGACTAGGATTTATTCAGTTGGATCACCCCGAATGGCAGTTCATGCATCTCGGGAAGTAAGAGGATGATGGGAAGAATATCATACGAAATACTTACACCTTAGCAATGAGTATAAGAAGAAAATGTCTGTTTATTAATGATGCAGCCAAAACCGGGTACTTGACCTAAATAAAACATGCTTACATGCATATATCACTCAAACTAATATAAAAACTATTTTTTTCATTGCGTTACAGAAACACCACAACAACAAGATTTATTTTGGCTACCACTAACTCACATATACACTTATACATACATAAGGGTGGGTCAATTTGTATGGGAGATATTTTCCAAAATGCGCGTATATCACAAAAGGATTCTACGTGTAGCAAATTTCCTGAAGAAACCATGGGTCTAAAATCAATTTGTAGTTTGCCAAATTTCGAAAATAGGTTTCTTAGCATTTTGCTGTATTGTTTAAAGAAGTGCTTAAATATTGTATAAAAACATAGTACAAGGGGTTTTTGGTATGAGGAATTCATTTCTGCACTTATCTTTTTCTTAAAACTTCCATCAGAGGGCGCAACAATGAAAATTTTCCTATTTTTTCGAAACTTATTTTCGCAATTTGGCAAACTCCAAATGAATTTTAGACACATAGTTTTTCGGCAAATTTGCTTAGAATTACATGTAGAATCCTCCTGTGATATACGCGCATAGTCAAAAAAAACGTTGACCCGCCCTAACATACATACTTGGAATTCCTTTTTAACATTTTGTAATTTTAACTTTTTATGTTTATAGATTGCAGTGCCTTAATTTGTTGCTCTCTGATGTCTTATTTTTCGCTTTCATGANAAAAAAACGTTGACCCGCCCTAACATACATACTTGGAATTCCTTTTTCACATTTTGTAATTTTAACTTTTTATGTTTATAGATTGCAGTGCCTTAATTTGCTGCTCTCTGATTTCTTATTTTTCGCTTTCATGATGGATGGTTGGTAGTTATTTCTACATATCAAGATTTCAGCGCTGTAAGTTTAAAAGTTGTTATAATCAATTTTAATTTGCATTAATTATGTAGTTCGTTTCAATTTCATGTGAATTTATTTACAGATTTAATTTATGCAGGTGCTCCAAAAAGCACACACAGACAAAAGTGAAATACTCGTAGATTGAGATACTTTTCAGTGTAGCTATAATTTTTTTCTGTTAACTATTTTTAAGACCGGTGATTTGTGTAAATATTGTTGCTCCATTGAAATGAACTANTTCGGCAAATTTGCTTAGAATTACATGTAGAATCCTCCTGTGATATACGCGCATAGTCAAAAAAACGTTGACCCGCCCTAACATACATACTTGGAATTCCTTTTTCACATTTTGTAATTTTAACTTTTTATGTTTATAGATTGCAGTGCCTTAATTTGCTGCTCTCTGATTTCTTATTTTTCGCTTTCATGATGGATGGTTGGTAGTTATTTCTACATATCAAGATTTCAGCGCTGTAAGTTTAAAAGTTGTTATAATCAATTTTAATTTGCATTAATTATGTAGTTCGTTTCAATTTCATGTGAATTTATTTACAGATTTAATTTATGCAGGTGCTCCAAAAAGCACATACAGACAAAAGTGAAATACTCGTAGATTGAGATACTTTTCAGTGTAGCTATAATTTTTTTCTGTTAATTATTTTTACGACCGGTGATTTGTGTAAATATTGTTGCTCCATTGAAATGAACTTAATGATAAATCTCTCAAATTATGAAATACGAAAAAAATAAAGCAAAATTAATGGCAACACTCGATTTTTCTTCGAACTTCGTTGCACATAAATGAATCACAATAAATAACAAGTCTATGGCATTGCAGAGGTTAAAGCAGAATAATTTACTAGAAAAAAAATTACAATTTTTCATTTATCAAATTTACTCATCTTCAGTGATCCAATTTTCAATGCACAAACTCATTGAATACGTTCAAATTTTAATTTCCTGGTCGCCAGTAAACCTTTCGAAAACCATACCTCCTTCACTTTTTAAAGGTGCAAAGTTCGACGTGTGCATTTCATTTAATAATTGTCTACAAAAATGTCTAGACAGTTACAATTATTTTAAGCAAAACCCAAAATTAAAAGTGAGTTTGTTCTGTCTGGAAAAAAAAACTTTTCTTTTGTTTCAGCCAGCATTTGCATATTAGCTCACTGGAGAAATATACTATGTACTTACTTAAGTACTTACACATGCATGTTTATTTGAATGTGTGTGATTCCAAACCGCAAGAGTGACAAAAGTCATGGCAAAATTTTAAGAATTAAAACTCGCTCAAGTGTAAATTTTGTTCGTACAATGCTATCGGCAAATGTCAGTTCCTCTTTTTGTTTTGAAGCGGCGGCAACGGGCGACGGCGGATAAGATGTGTCTGGAAAGTGTGTATAAATATAACTTAATATAAAAGCTAAAGGTACTAGTAGGTGCCAACTGGTGCTCAATCTACTCAAAATGAACGCTTACAAATTATTTAATATGAGACGTTTGCCTTTTAAAATGCTTCGCACAAATTCTTATAAAACCAACAGAATTTATAATCGAACACTTTTCCGTTAATTGGCACCTTAACTTTTCGAAATTTTAGTTCGAGCAAGACACAGCCCACCGCAAAAGTATTTCATATATGTACATATTTCTGTAGATTTGATTTGAGCTCACACAGAGTAGGAGGCTTCTCTGGTCGTCGCTGATTAAGGCTGAGTTCATAGAGTAGGTAATAGTATATGGAATAGCCGCTAAACAAGCACCTACTCTCTGAGCTTACTCCTCAACAAACCTATGTAGGCCAGCAGTGAGAGTTTGTCAAACTCAACGAAATACAATGACCAGGTCTTCACCACATTCGGTGACTACACTCCAACGGGCCCGAAGAAATGTGAGAGCTATTTTAACTAGAAAATCATACTACAGCTTTAGGCGGCCAAAAGACGTGTCGCCAGATGGCCACCCAAACTGCCAAAGACAGGAGCGCCACTTGCTTTTACCAACGAATAAGTTTGAATGGACGGTCAACAAACCGTCGCGTATCACCCTAGTGGTAATTGAAAATAGGTGGGGTGGTACGACTACGAAAACCTAGTAACCTGAACGAGTCATATCTGCTGATTTCTGAACTTCCTCCAGTTGAAATTAACACATGATCTGCGGTGGGCAGAACATCAACGAAGCTTCTGTAAACTGCATAGTACCACTTAAGACCATTAACTATAATCGCCCACGTGGGAGGTCGACGGTCATAGTAGCGAGTGCTTTCGGCATGGTTACAGTTATACAGTGGCGCTTGAAGTTATAGAAAATACATACTTTCCTCCCACCTAGCCTAAAGCGGCAATGTGCGAATTTTCTGAGTGGTTCATAATCATCGGCGTCGTCTAGAGATCATTTTAAGAAACATAGTTGAACTAAACACAGAATCCCGGAGGGAGGTGTCTATTGTTTAAATACACGAAATCCTTCCTCCACAAGATGGCGCTTCATAGATCTCAACCGACATTGATTCTTCGATTTTGGTATCAGGCAATGACATATTATGACTTGTTTCCTCTACGAAATTTACTACCTGAACGGAGGAGGTCAGCTGAGCTTTGGCGCACAGTTCGATTAAGGGCTACCCTTAACTGATTGCTCTCCATCTTTGCGTACAGAACCATAGTCGTTCACAAAGTACAGAGCTGCAACCAATTCGCTCGCCTGTGCGGTCACCAGAGATTAGAACGACGCAGTGGACCAAACACCATAACTGTAAGAGCGCTTTACTCTCAACCCCAGAAAGGCAGCCATAGTTTTGTTGACGCGGAAAAGAAAATTTGGAAAGCCTCAATCTTCCAGATCTCGGAGGCCCAAAACTAAGTCTTTCCGTAGAAGTAAGATATCTAGGGGCAATTCTATCTAGATACGAGGCTGACTTGGAAAACTTTCGTCGAGCTGATGGTAAATCTAGCGCTGAAAGTGATTGGAGAATGTCGGAGAACCTTTAGTAACACCTGGGATCTAAGACTGGCTATGGTATTCTGGATATACATAGCTTTTGTCAGACCAATAGTCGCGTACTCGGCTGTAGTGTGGTGGCGTAGAACCTTGGTAAAAAATGATAAAGGTTATTTAAAAGCTTGATAGAGCAATACCTTTTGTTTTGCCACCTAATGGCAAACTAATACCTGGAGTTGCAGTCAGCTTTCTTACAGGGGAGCAATGGAGATATTCAGACACTTTCTTGGGATCGTCGGTAAAATCATTATTTACCGACGGCTCAAACATCGAAAATGGTCCTGCAGCTGGATGGCATTTAGACGATAACGATCCTTCAATGGTAAGTATTTGCCGGCAAGGTCTTTAGTTAGAGCCAATATGCCAATCAGATCGGAAATAACGGGGTACTTATATCAAAGATTTCATTAATAAAACATATGAGAGTGGTTGGTGTGATATTGACGACCAAGTGTTTCCTTGAAAAGGTCTGATAGGGTAGTAGGAAAATTCGTTGTAAAACAGAGAACGAGTGATCTATGAGCCCTGAAAGGACCAGTTACCGGACCCAATCTAACGGGACGATACGTGATCATCATAGGCATCATGGATGATCCACTGTTTACATCTTGCTCGGGTGACGAGGATATACAGAACATTTTTTCTGCCGATATACGGAGTCCGACAAGCTTTGAGGGTACACTTTTGAGCCGGATATATTGATAACGAATAAGATTCATTCGCTTTGCCTCGAAAAAGGGATACGATTCATGAAGGAATCCGGAAATTTTGCAGAAGAGCCTAGGCCTTATGTGCAATGTGCAATACAGCCATAGTGCTTGAAAATTTTTGTTTTAGTTTCTCCGGCTATCCGCAATGCCATTCCATTTCAGCTTCCTATAACTTTTTTGGTCTGTCATAGTCGATATGAGATATCCCAATGGGCTTTTCTAGCAGCCACTCCTCTGCTCTTAACTCATCCTAAATAGTATATGTCCAAACAGCACGTAATAGTTATGGTGCCATCGACCAGGCAGCTGCAGCTGTACTAACCAAGAAAAGTAGATGGTACAGTGAGCTACAGACCCAGAAGCTTCACACGCTGCCTAGGCGTTGTGCGATCTGGAAGTTCCATTACTAAAATTATTACATGCCTGACTAGGAAAGGGTAGAGCATATTCTGTGGTGTAAAAGGGCTTGACTTGACTTGGATCACGAACAAACTACTGACCATTATTATGGTATTATGCCATGCTATGCCATCATTTACTACTTACTACGAATAAGAATAATTTATTTAGAGTAAAACGGTGTGGCTTAAACTGAGTCATCGAAATGCGAGTAGTTGCGATGGATCACACGAACTCTTGTAGATAACAAGCTCTTTTGGCTTTACGGCTGATTATAGAAATTATTCATCATTAAAAAAGCATGCTTATGTACGTATGTATGAATGTGTGTATGTATGTATGTAGGTATAGCATATCTTAGTATTAATTTGCTAATAAATATTGTTGGAAGTGAATGCCATTCATGCTCCAACTCTAATGATGCACCAAATTATCGCATAATGATGGTTTTTATTAATACTGTAGCGATTTGACGAAGCAAAAACTACAACAGACATGTTAAAAAAGAACCTTTAAAACCTTTCAACATTTCAACATTTTGATCATTAAGATTAGAGCTCAGTAAGAGAATTCGCATGTGAATACATAGCAGGGATATGAACTGAGTTCAGCTGATTTATTTATTTATTTTTTTTATTTAAGTTAGCCAACTAACTATAGATCATGTCGTCAACGACAACGAACACGAAGACGAAGACGACGACAACAATAACCCAAAGCCAGCGTAGTAAACCAACAATTCGCCAATTGAAGTAATTCAGCGAATAAAATAATAACAGAATATTGCGGCCTGACACAGAAGACACACAACAACAGCAGGCAGTAGGTAAGAGGGCAAACGACAGACGACAATGGATGAGCGGCTGGCTAAAAGCTGAAGGCCGTAAGACTGCACAACTGAAAGTTCGAAAGACTGATGAGTGCTGAAGCAGTCAAAAAGCAGTCAACGCCATCGTCGATAGATTTACCCAACAGCCGCGTAGTAAAGTGAACAAAGGCAAAAAAAAAAAAAAAAAACAAAAATAAGAAAAGTGAAAAGAAAAAAAAACAATCACCCGAAAACTACTAGAAAGGCGGTCATCCAGAAAGGAACGTAGGAGCGCGCAAAGTTAATGCAGGAAAAAGGAAGATGTCGCTGTCTCGCGCACCGCTAGTAGGGACAAAAAATATGCCTGTTAATGTGAATCCATCAATCTGCGTTCGTGTTCGCCTGTCAAACACGCTGACCATCAATCGCATTAAAACCGTAAAAGGATTGCAAGCCGCCGACGTCGCTATTGCCGTCGCATCACTTCCACTGCTTCCAATTTTTGCTTCGTTTTTTTTTTGTTTTTTTTTCTTTTTGCCACCGATTCCATCCATTGTTGTTCGTTGAATTGTGACGATTGCTGCAGCTGACGTTTTGGAGCTATATGGTTGGTATCCACCGGCTATGACAATGCCCGCTCGCGGCTGGAGGGTTCCAAGCGCAGGCGATTTTGACTGCCTGCCGTACAGGCGGCTACATAGCGCTCGCGTCTCTGGCTTTTGCATAATCAGCAATCGAAAGAGTGATGGACCAAAATGTGGCGCGTCCATCAAAAGTATTGTAGTTGTATTTCCGTATATTCGCAGTGCATTGTGTTGCCAATAACCTGAGACGTCAGCCAGCGGGAAGGTGGTGGCAGCGGCGTACAATGCACTGATTGCGGATGAAATGTCAAAAGAGCGTGACGACGTGTCGTAAAATTTTCGACGTCTCCACTCAACGACCAGGCGCGTCTGGCGGCCTTAGCAGCTTGTCGTCCTCTGCCAAGGAACAGTCGTTTGTTTTTTGCGTTTTTATTTCTTGCTTACTTTATTACTCACCTACCACTTTTTTAAGATTTTTTAAACTGCTCTAAATGGAGTTTTGTCAAAGCATGGCGCGGCTGTACATTGCGGCTTAATCAGCAAAGCTCGAAATGGTTTTTACTTAGCATCTCCTTTGCTTTCCTTCCATCGCCCGCGTTTCTCTTCAANGAAGGTGGTGGCAGCGGCGTACAATGCACTGATTGCGGATGAAATGTCAAAAGAGCGTGACGACGTGTCGTAAAATTTTCGACGTCTCCACTCAACGACCAGGCGCGTCTGGCGGCCTTAGCAGCTTGTCGTCTTCTGCCAAGGAACAGTCGTTTTTTTTTTGTTTTTTTGCGTTTTTTTTCTCGCTTACTTTATTACTCACCTACCACTTTTTTAAGATTTTTTAAACTGCTCTAAATGGAGTTTTGTCAAAGCATGGCGCGGCTGTACATAGTGGCTTAATCAGCAAAGCTCGAAATGGTTTTTACTTAGCATCTCCTTTGCTTTCAGTCCATCGCCCTCGTTTCTCTCTCTTCACNAAAGGTGGGAAATAGAAACAGCAAACTAAGAATTTCGGACAAAAGGTATTACTCGAATTAGATTCTGCGACGTCGGTAAACTTATTATCCCATTAGTTTGGTGGTGTTACCTGTATTCATGTAAAAAGCAAAAAAAAAAACTGCTGAAAAAAAATGTTGACTTCTAAGCTACGAGAATTGGAATAAATGCAAGTCAAGACATTTTTCCGGATTTCCTGAATATCAAAGTTTTTATGTGACAAAAGAAGGAAAGCAG
Organism: Rhagoletis zephyria; assembly: GCF_001687245.7. NCBI lineage: Eukaryota > Metazoa > Arthropoda > Insecta > Diptera > Tephritidae > Rhagoletis > Rhagoletis zephyria. The sequence continues at coordinate 10,731 of NW_016174116.1, forward strand.
GTGCTAAATTATACATAATCGACGACCACCTCCAGATCATGACATCGAAAATTTACTTGGGTATCGTAAAGAAGAACTCTCAACGGAAGGAGTCTTTGACGTAACCGCCGAAAAATCCCGCCTTCGCGAATACAGCCCGAACAACGTTAAGCGGGCGATCGGCTCTGTCGCGGATCAAAACGTGTTATAACACAATATTCACACAACTCGACGTCCAGAAGGCTACTTGGCTGCTTCCAGACAAATTAACCATAGACCTCTGTTTGGGTGTCCACATACTGACTCGGATCTCCTCATAGCCGCATTAAGGTGTGCTTGCGACTTACAACGTTTCTGCAAATAACGCTTGCGACTTTTCACAGAATAGTCATGCCTTGATATGCGCAACTCCCAGAGGGCCCCAATTACATTTTATCGCTTTTAACTTAGTTTTAAATATTGCGAATTCATTGATAAAGCTATCCCCAAATCGAAAGGACTCGTTCTTCCTGCTTATATTGTAACCTAAGCTTACCTATTTT
>NW_016174117.1:0-11249 GCF_001687245.7 Rhagoletis zephyria
TATAAACGTTTTACAATATGAGTCCTGTCGTTTTAATCACTTTACTTACGATACGAAGGCTAACAGTAAAGGCCTCTCCACATAGAACCTTTGACAGCAGCGTTTGTAATGCTAGTGTTTGCTACAATGAACTCTTGGCAAAGAATGATTTGGCCACTAAATTAACATACTAACTACAGATAAATTAATCTTTCTTATCAATAATTGCATTAAAAACGTTGGTTTTTTCTGCATTTGATTAAAAGGAAAAAAACCAGAAATCGAAAATAATAGTTGATTTCTAAAAAAATAGTTTATGCATTTTTGTTCCCCATTTTTTATTCACCTTCTTGAATTCTTTAGTCTGTTGTCATAGTTAATAATAATAATAGTTTGGAAATGGTGATTGCTAAACTTTATATATGTAGATTGCGTGAAGTTGTTGAGGGAATAGGGACATTTAAAGTCCTGAGAAAGCCAAAAAAAGGGCGGCGGATAAGTGTGGAGCTTTTTTTGTAAGCCTCTTAACCCTTCGCTGTCCCCTAAATTTTCTTTGGTTTCACTTTTTTTAGTGTCATAAAGAATATGGTAACGTAGCAACTACAATGATTTATAGTATGAGAGTGACACACGTTTGGTATAGATCGTAGATCGATTGATACCATACTACGATGTGTATCTCTAAGAGAACATATCGATGGCTGAGTGGAAGATCGACCTATCTCGGCAGCCAGTTCGAAAACGCCCTATCTCAGAAAACTTTTCAAGAACGCCCTACTTCAGAATTTTATTGAAAAACAATCTATTTGAGAATTTTATTGAAAAACACTCTATCTCAGAATTTTGTTGAAGGNTCAGAATTTTATTGAAAAACAATCTATTTGAGAATTTTATTGAAAAACACTCTATCTCAGAATTTTGTTGAAGGACGCCCTATCTCAGAACTCGGTTCAAAAACGCCCTATCTCAAACGAAAATACATTGAAAATAAGCTGAGATAGGGCGTTTTTGAATCGGCAGCTGAGATTGGGCGTTATTCAACCCAATTCTTGAAAAGTTTTCTGAGATAAAGCGTTGTTGAACAATTTTCTGAGATAGGGCGTTTTCGAACTGGCTGCCGAGATAGGTGGATCTTCCACTCAGCCATCGATATACATAAATCAAACATTCAGTAAAGTTATTCAAAAATACCCATTACTAAGAAGATAACAATTCCTCCGATTTTTCTTGAAGAGTTTATATCATACAAAGAAATTGGATTAAGCTTTTTGAGAGCCCCATGCAATTAGCTAATTAGACAAAATATGAAAAAAAATAGTTTTTAGGTTTTCATTTTTTGAATTTCTTTCGCGCATAGGCGACGTGCAGTTGAGTGGGATTGGTACAAAAATACTTTGTAATGCTTAAACTGCTAGTAAAACCAGTTTAAGCTGCGTCCGTCCGTCCGTCGTTTATCTTTCATAGGGTGAACGCTTCACATTGGCACATCTCTATAAAAGGGCAGTAAACGTATCTCAATTAAAAGGAAAGTAAAAGTATGAAAACTGGTAAAATTTGGCGAACTGCCACACCCACTACACTAGAGGGCGGATATGGAATATTTTATCCGATTCCAATGAAATTCAGTTTGTGTATGGTGAAAATCGGAAATATTAATAATAGTGTGGATTGGCGACGAGACACGCACCACCTCCCTTTCCCGCCCACAAGTGATGGGAGCGGGGCCTGGCTGGGAAAATGTGAGTCATTCCATTGTGGTATTTTTGTTTTCTTGTTACACAGCATCAGTTCCGCTTTACTGGGTTTGACACCCAGGCCACGTTTTGTGGCTCATGTGTATAGCCCGAGCAAAGCTCCCTCTAAGATTACGCTAATCGTTGAGGGTAAGAGACTTGTTACCGCCACTTCTACATCCTCTGCATATGCTGGTACTTTCACTACACCTTTGTAGAGATCCAGTATGTTGCGTTAAGTACCACGACGACATGTACGGGATAGCGGTATTGAACCAATTAATGTTTCTGTTTCCGAAATTTTGTTCGATCCACTCGTGTATGTGCTCTGTTATTCCAACCTTCACAAGGGATCGAACAATTGCCTCGATTGTAGTATTATTGAAGACACCTTCTATGTCGAGAAATGCCTTATATATACATAAGTCTAACAAGTATTCCCAATACCTTTAGCAGGAAAGCTGTATCACTTATTGGTCTGGCTTTGTAGACACTTTCAGCCAGCATACCAAGGCCTCCTGTAATTTCTCTGGAGCATTATCGGTATGATACCGTCTGGACCAGGGGCTTGCATGGAGAGAATTTATTTATAGCGAATTAAATTTTTTCTTTGTCTACGATTGAGTCGAGTAACCCTTTTGAGAGTTGTTGAAAGTGTGTATTTATGAAAGGCTCTAGTGATTCTCCCATGTTCTTTGTCCATGCATCGACCTCTCGCTTAATAAGGCTGGCGTTGATGTGTTCCTTGGATAAGACTTTGCTTAGCCTGGCGGAATCTCTTCATTTCTCTATAGATGTGCAATAGGACTAATTGAAGATTTTTTTTGATTCGATCTGTGCTCCACCAAGGAGTGGATTTTTTTCGAAGGACGCTTACTGGTGTGGAGTTTTAAAGACTAAAGGGTATTTGCTGCGGCGGAACACTTTTTGTGCTTCTGCCCCGCCTTTGCAAGGATCAGGTTTGAGACTTTTGCAGCTATGTATTGAGAGACGAACCTACGCTTTTTAACACCCAACCAACTGCTCTGATTTATTCGTAGATGGTGTAGATCAGCGATGGGAAGAGAGAGCTATGCAATACCTATAGAAAGCTTAAAAGAGCTTTGCCCGCAGACAAGGCAGAGCCCATCACCGGTGTAGATTATAGGAGAACACGAACACAGCATAATGGATGGTCTGATTGCTGCTTCCTGCACGGATTGTTTGGAGCTTGTTCCTCAAAAAAAAAAAAAAAACATGGTCCACAAAAAAACTGCCACAATAGCGTTTCCGTTCGAATTGACCGAATCGTATTTGGTATAAAATTTCCCCATCATCCGTGGCAACACCAAAAATAAAGCAGCTGTTGCCCAGAGTTGCATTAACTGGCATAAAAATACCCGAGTGTTTGTGTGGGAAATTCGTTTTGAGTGTTTTCTTATGCGCCAATTGCACATTGTTTGTGGGAATTAGTGGGACGTTGGCTGAGTGCTAATTCGCTGTTGATGATGTACGGAATGCTCTGCGGGTGATTTTTTTTTTGTTTTACAGGAAATGGCTCTGCATTGGCATTGCTGAAAAATAGATTTTCCAATTGTGTTTTGTGTTTTAAACTTTTAACAATAATCGTGTTTTTACAACTTTTGTACCACGAAAATGATTTATTAAAGATACTTGTGAAAAGTTCTCGTTTTATTGTTGTATCTTGTGATTATTGAAATATTTATACATACATACATACATATGTATATGAACTGTGGCCTGGAAGTGAGCAAATGCAAACAAATCAATTAGCGTAGTGTACAACAAAATATGTGTAAAGTAAAAAGCATAAAGCAAGTGATAAAGATCTGTGCGAAGATCTGTGAAAAAGTATAAGCAAATTTTTAAACAAAGTTTATTATATTGGTAGGTACATACATAAATATGTATGTATATTTTTGCATTTTCGCTCTGCAATGTTTTTTAAGCGAAAATACTAAATAATATTTGTGTCACCTTTGGTCAAGTGAATGAGAAGCTGTTGCTTAATGGAACTTCCAACTGTTTTCAGCTATCCGCCTGAAAAGCAAATCGATTGAGACCAGCAGGTATGTTGTAGGCCTTGGTGATTACCTTATTTGGGCTGTGGTTTGTAGTTGTTGTGAGAAAAAGCAAAACAGAGTTGTGGGTTCAATAAATTGTCCATTGGTCGTAATAATTAGATACATTATATATATATGCTGGTATAATTATTACTTTTAGCACTTTGTCCATATTGTGTTGGTGGGCAAACTTTGACTTGGCTAAATGCGAAGGCAATGAATGTCATACAAAACCAACATTCGGCATTGATTTTACAATGCACGTACATACATATGTACCTACATACTAAAAGACAGTCACAACTCAAAAAACGATATTTTTCAGGAGACGCCTTTACTAAATGTTTTAATTTGCTCTCATAAGATATTAGCACGAAATTTATACACAATATCAAGCAGCGTTTGCTCAAACATTTCGTTTACTGAGTTATAATAGTCGTTTAGTAAATGATCAATATCTAAGTGGTTCTTACACACATACATACCCGTATATATATGTATAGTATGCCCCTATAAGTACGGTGACCATCCGTCCTGTATTATACGGGACAGTGCTCTTCTTTGACCAATTGTCCTGGTAATTTCTTTAGTTCATACGGGACGTCAAATGTTCTGTATTCCTTTTCATGTTCTGCATTTGTCTCGTATTCAGTGTTCGGCATTTCGATGCTTGGTAGTAGTGCGCTTTAGCGGAACCAGGTCAAAATGGACGGAAAAATTTCGAGAGTAGTATAAATTGACGCGTCTTGACGCCAATAATAATAATCCGAAAATTAACATTTTTAATTCATTAAAGAGTTAGGTATTTGCACTATGTTTTAATAAATTTGACGCCAATAAATGGAGTAAATGAACTCAACTCAACACGTATTTATAAGTAGTTGTAGGTACATTTGTAATGTTTTAAGGGCAAATTTTCGCGAAATTCTGTATTTAATTGTAAAATTCTGGTGTTGAAAATCCGTACAAACAACCTTGTGAAGTTAATATAAATAACATGAAGGAAAACTGGTGCTGCCACTCTATTAATATAATTTCTATTTCAACCTTAAAAACACCCAAATAATGCACAAGAAATATACTTTTGTGTAAAGGGGATTTCTGTTCCTTTTCTTCGCACACAGAAAGGAGAATTCTACGTAGTGAGGGTTGTAATCCCTAAGCAGTTGGACGCACCTTTTTATTACAGTGGCAGCAGCACTTTACCTCTATTTTATTTTTAATAGAGTGGCAGCATCAATTTTCCTCCATTTTATTTATATTAGCTTCACAAAATTGTTGTGCGGATTTTCTACTTTGGACTATTGCAATTAAATACAGAATTTCGTGAAAATTTACACTTAAAATATCACAAATGTTTAAAAACTAATAATTACGTGTTAAGTTTAGTTCGTTAACTCTATTTATTTGCGTCAAACTCCTAGAAACATAGCGCAAAAAGTGCAAGTGTTTCTTGCAAATAACTTTTTAATGAAATAAAAATGTTAATTTCCGGTCTCGGATTGTTATTATTCGCGTTAAACCGCGTCGATTGATGCCCCTCGTGATTTTTTTTTGGTCAATTTTGGCCTGGTTCCGCTGAAGCGCACCGCGATGCTTTAACAGCCCATTAAAATGGCATGCCTATAAAACAAGTTTTAAGTGATGTTGGTATCGTAATTTTATCCTTAAGCAGTTATTAGTTTCTAATCTGAATGTCTGTGATTCGAATAGAGAAATACATACAGTGACCAAAATATAAATTAGGACTTGACATTTTTGCAACGCTTGGCTTGTTTTCTTTTGTTTATTTTATGTTTCTTACTTTTTTATGGAAGTAAAGCTCTCTTCTTATTAATCCAAATTTCCGACTTTGTGCAAAAAAACTATAAAAATTAATTCTACAAAGTTTCACCAAACTTTTTAATCAGAATCTTTTAAAAAAAAGTTGAGTTTGAAGTTTTGTAGCTCATTAAAATTAAATATAATAAAGTGCAAGTGAAAGGTGTGCTTGAGATGCTGGCCGCCAGGAAAAACGCCCGAAAATTTTATCAGACAGCTAGGCGAATTACTGAAGGTTTCAAGACTAGGGCGAAATCCTGCAAGAAGAACCATGGCGACCTAGAGACTGATGTCCAGATCGTACTGAAATTATGCAGGGAACACTTTTCCACCCTATTGAATGGCAGCAGCACTGAAAGTAGTGGACAAGACGACGAAGCTGACTCGATGTCACACCGCCTGACTATGACGAGGTACGAATAGCGATTACGTGGCTGAAAAACAACCAAGCTGCTGCAGCTGACGGCCTGCCAGCCGAGCTGTTTATTAAAGTACGGCGACAAGGAGCTGATGAAGTGCATGCACCAGCTCTTATGCAAAATATGATCAGATGAACACATGCCCGACGACTGGATTTTAAGTGTGTCTTGCCCAATCCACAAGAAAGGCGACCCCGCCATTCCCGCCAACTACCGCGTTATCAGCCTTCTAAGCATAGGTTACAAGGTCTTATCGAGTGTATCGTGTGAAAGACTGAAGCCCACCTTAAACGAACTGATTGGACCCTATCAGTGTGGCTTTAGGCCTGGCAAATCCACCATATATCAGGTATTCACAATACGCCAATTCTTGGAAAAGACCCGTGAGAATAGGAACGACACACACTATCTATTTGTCGATTTCAAAGCCGTTTTCGACAGCACGAAGAGAAGTTGTCTCTGTGCCGTGATGTCTTAATTTGGTATCCCCGCGTATCTAATACGGCTCTGTTAAACGACGTTGAGTAATACCATCAGCTCTGTCAGAATTGGGAAGGACCTCTCCGAGCCGTTCGCCACCAAACGAGGTTTCAGACAAGGGGGCTCCCTTTGGTGTGATTTCTTTAATCTGATGTTGGAGAAGATAATAAGAGCCGCAGCACTGAACCGCTCAGGCGCAATACTTTACAAGAGCGTACAATTGCTGTCGTATGCCGACGATATCGATATTAAGGGCTACGCCTGTTCTGCCTTCCTGGGATTGGATAGATAAGCAAAGTGAATGGGTCTGGTGGTGAACGAGGACAAAACGAAGTAAGTATCTCCTGTCATGACACAAACAGTCAGAGAATACGCGTCTGGGCACACACGTCACTGTTGAGAGTTACAAGTTTGGAGACAACTACGTTTATTTGGGAATCAGCATTAACACCAATAATAATGTCGGCCTTGAAATCCAACGGAGAATCATTCTTGCCAACATGTGCTACTTTGGATTGAGTAGGCAGTTTAGAAGTACTTAAAGTCCTCTCTCGTCGTACAAAGATCACACTCTATAAGTCACTCACCATGCCTGTGCTGATGTATGGCGCGGAGGCATGGATGATGAAAACATCTGATGAAGCGACTCTTGGAGTTTTCGAGAGAAAGATTCTGCGAAAGATTTACGGACCTTTACGCGTTAGCGATTAAACGTTGAGCAGTATGAGCTTTACAACGATATAGACATAGTGCAGCGAATTAAAATTCAGCGGCTCCGCTGGCTTGGCCATGCCGTTCGAATGGACAGCAACGCTCCTGCTCTGAAAATATTCAACGCGGGCCGCGATGCTGGTAACAGAGGAAGAGGAAGGCCTCATGTGCGTTGGAAAGACCGGTTGGAGAAGCACTTGGCTTCACTTTTCATTTCCAATTGACGTCAGTTAGCACAGAAGAGAAACGACTGGCGTTTGTTTGCTGCTCATGCGTCACACCGACAAAAAAAAAAAATCGAAAAATTAACGGTAAATCCTTGCTACTTCAAACTTAAAGTACAAGTGTACTAAAATGTAAGGAAATTTTGTAAAAATTTGTGTGGTGTAAAAATCTCGAGGAAGATATCCTATGAGTTTGAGATGTTACTTTAAGGATGCTCTTTCAGCTCTAATATATTTAGGATCAGTGAAGAAGATTTAAAATCTGTAAGCTTTTGTGGAAAAAATAACAAAATTATTGTTTGTCCCGTATGCGGCCACATAAATATGGTCACCGTACCTATAAGCCCTAGTTTGTTTTGGACATTTGTTGACATTTTACTTCATTTACCGCAGAACTCGACAGGCAAACACCGATGGCCTACCAACTGTCATTTTGACANGGGCACTTTGATGTCTTGAAATAAGCATTTGCCGCATGACGCCACCAGACAACATTCTCTCAATTTCGGTGTTTAAAAACATTTAAATCTTAAAAAAACTTGCTGAATAATTTCTTAAAACGTAATCATAAATAATCCGATAGGGAACAGATTTTTATTTTGATTTAATATCAAAATTTCATCGATGCTAACACCAGCACGCTTTCTTTCAAATGAAAATATGGCTGTCTAACTATCAAATTGCCTGCAATATGTGTCAAGCAATAAGCGCTGACACATATTGCAGCCCATGAGAAATAGGCGGTCTCCATTGGAAATATATTTTGTGACATGGTTATCACGACATCAGTGTTTTCATGTGGTGGCAGGGCCTTATAAAACAAATTCAATTTCAGAAATTACGAGAAAACTATCTGTATATGTATGTATTATCTGCTCATCCACCCGCATCATCTGCCCTCACTGAGCAAAATATGTTGCTTATGTGTGTATGTGTGTGTGGTGTCTGAATCCAAGTGAACGTAGTCTGCAAGTTGGGGGCTTCATGGGGCCATAAACCCCACAAGTTAATTGGTTTTCATAAAGTAAACAAGTCAAAATAACACGTTCGTCAGAAAATGCGAAAAACTATTTCATAGCACCTGCTAATCATATGGGTAAGGAAGACTTTACCTTGGGGGTTTTCAACAAATTATAACAAAAATTGTCTCCAGCTGTTGCTTAAAAGAACATAGAAGCACTGTGTACATTTTTAGTGCATAGTTTCAAAAATGCCAAATTTGAGTTGTGTCACTTTAGAAGATCGATATGTACACTAGAATGACGAACAGGGGTTATTGGACCCATTTTAATATATAAGAATCAATAATTTTATAACGTATAATTTTTTTCGGTTAAGTATATACCCGGTATATACTATACCGTCGCCCGGATAAAAGATTGTCATATGTTACTTTCCGCAGGTTTTGCGAAACCGCAATTGAAGTTTGGAATGCAATGCCTCAAAAACTTTTCTCCAAAGTCTCGGAGAATGTTACTTGTTCACGAAATTCTTAATTTATTTTATTTATTGTTTCTTAGTTGTGAGTTTATGAAGGATTTTTTTAGTAAAATTTTGTCGTATGCTACATTTGCCAAAATTTTGCAGCCACTTATATGAAATACGACAAAATGTCATAAAAATTTGTACTAAATTAACTGTACTTTTTACTCAATATCACGGAAACTAAAGCAGATATCTAAAAGTGGATAACGCCGTTTTAAACATCTTGATAAGCTTAGTATGGCTCAATTTAAACTAAATTACCTATAACATGTTAGTCAATATCTCGGAAACAAAAAGAGATATCCAAAGACTGATGACAGCAATCGAAATACCCTGTTTTAAAACATAACTGCGTGTATAAATAAAAATCGTCAAAATGGCGCCTTCGACAATCTTTTATCTAAGCGACGATATATAGATATTTACGCGAGGTCGCACATAGTGATACGTATGTTGTTATTTTTTTTTTCGGAACAACTCTATAACTTTAATATTAGACAAAAAAGCAAGACAACTTAAAATTAAAAATGCGCATTCATTTACTCAAAAAAAATTACGAATATTGAAATGCCGAAAAATCAGTAGTACAGCTAATTAGAAACGATATAATAAAATATTATAGCTCTTATTTAAATACATAAACAGTCAATATTTTCTTGGGAAACCGCTATTCTCAATTATAGCTTGCAATCTGCATGGCATTGAACTAATGTCAGCCTCACATATGTATATTTTAACTCTCCCCGTCATATATTCGTGTACATAAGTACGTATATTAGAATAACTAAATACATTTTGGCTACTTCACTTACATACATATGTTTATGTGGGTACTATGATCCTACTTCTAGAACTCTAATCCCTCACAGTTTTTCTACTTACGCCTATGTAAACGTACATTTACTACTACATTCATCAGTACATATGTGCGACATACATACATACATACATATGCATATTAGGGTGGTGCAAAATAAGTAAAGTCGGAATTTTAATGCTCTCACCCCAGGATTTTTCTATATCCTTATTTTTTTTTATCAAAAAAATGTTTAGAGGTCGCTTTAAGCGCTCAAAGTTCCATTATTTTATATGTGGAAAAAAAAACTTTTCGTAGAAATGGTATAGAATTTTTGAAAATCAATGCGATCGGAAAACTCTGGTTCTCTTCAAAAGACTTTCAAATACACAATTGTTTATTTAACCATTTTTCAATACTAAAGATTTTTTATTTGTCTTTCTCATTTTCTCGCATTTTCTGGGCGTTTTGCGGGACCTATAAAATACACATAGTTACTATGAAAAAATGGTTAAATAAATAATTGGGTATTATTATTGGGAATCTCGTGAAGTGAAACGGAGTTTTCCGATTGCTATTGATTTAAAAAAAAAATTATATAACATTTCTACGAAAAGTTGTTTTTTCCGACCACTAAATAGTCTTTTGAGCGACCACTAAATATGTTTTGATTTCAAAACAAAAAATAGGTGTATATTTTTTTCGGTATAGTACAATCCTAGGGGATGAGAGCATAAAAATTCCGACATTACTTTTTCACACCCATTTTTGGACTACCCTAGTGTATATATGTATGCACATATGCTTAGATATTTACATACTAAGGTCTGAATTTTGGATACTTTGACTTTCTCACTATCGGCTGCTAAACTAATACTTTTGTAAGTATGTATGCAACTACTATGTAGTACGTATGTCTTATTTTATGTTTTGTTGCTATTTACTTCATTTTCGTTCTGCTTATTTTACTTATCTGAGCACCTTTAAACATTGTTTGGTTGCTTCAAGACACTATCTACTCCGGCCGATGGCATCAAAAGTGGAAAATTCAACAATCAGTCGAAAAGCGTCTGCGAGAAGTGCACAGAAAATTATACAGAGTAGAAAATTCATTCATATACAACACAAGGAACACATACATACATACATATATGTATGTATTTGTGTGAGGGTCGCTTTATAGCTGCGGCTTTCTTTGCCGGGTCAATAAACGCTGCGCGTAAATCGCTACCGCTGCCGCTGTCTTTGGCGTGGCCCCATTGGATGGATTTGTTTGATGACAAGAGAGCGTGTAGATTGTAGCGCCTATCAGTAGCACAACAAATTAATTTAATACCAGTCCTCCTAAGCAATCCCTCCCCTAGCTCAATTTATGCCTTTAGTAGTTCATATGATTTTATGTACAGTGTATGTATGTATGAACAACGCTGCATAAAGCTTGGATCATTTGAATAGGTACATAATTTTTTGTCAGCATTAATGAAGTTTCGTTTTAATTAAAACAAGTAAGAAAGTCTAAGTTCGGGCGGAGCCGAACA
>NW_016174118.1:0-11249 GCF_001687245.7 Rhagoletis zephyria
TCATGTGTATGTTGCAAGCTGCAGGGATTAAGAAGGCATTTAGTAGAAATCTAAACAGCACTCAGCTAATAAATTATTTGCAATTTGTAACTATGTGCTCCGATCGTAATGCAGCTCATTCCACGTAATTAACAAATGAACGAATGCATTCGCGTAGCTCCATAATTTATATGTAAGTGCCCAAATTATTGTTTTCAAATGCATTAAAGTTACCCTGCCTCCTCGTTGTAAATCCCAATCACAACTTTTTCATTAAATTCCGTTTTCACTTTCAGCCCACCGTTGTTTACTTAAGTAATTTAATTTGCTTAATTTTTGAATTTTATTTCACGTACTAAAATCACCAATTCTTGTTCAACTGAAATCACCTGTCTCACCAATTTTCGCTAATTCTCCATTTTATTCGCATACTTCTTCAATATCCATCTCGCTAAAATCATCTTCAATCACCTACTGAAATCACCTTTTGAATTTTCTACCACCATTCACCAGCAAATTTACAGATCAAATCAAATCAAATCGAACCGAATTGAACCAAATTAGCACATCATCATAACGACCCACCAAATCAGCTAAAATAAAATTACAAACAGCAAGAAAAAAAAACCAAATAAAATACATGGATAAAATAACTTTTATTGTTTTTAAAATTGATTTTACTTAAACCAAAAAACAAAACATGCATATGAAAATTACCAAAATAATATAAAAAAACCCGCATACAAATTAAACAAAATGAAAAAAAAAAACTAAAAAGTTTGCTAAACCAACTCTAATCAACTTAACTCATTGCCAATTCACACAATTCACCACATCATCTCAAGCAATCATTTCAACAACATTTAACTACTATTACTATCAACGCTTGGTTACAGCTGTAGGATATGGCAAGTTGTTGTGCTTTGGAAATGCTTACATTTGCTCTCAGACTACAGAAAACAGCTGCGAGTTTCACAAAATTCAATTTCTTTACTGAACCACCTGAAACAAGCTCACGAACAAAATCATTTATAGATATAATCACGACTCCACAAATCGCCAATCACAGATCACTTGGTTTTTTATCAGACTCACCTACAATCACGCAATGCACCAGCAGCCAGTTTGAAACGAAAAATATATTGAGAAAATAAAGTTCTTAAACTGTTATAATTAAAGCAAAGAAACAACAAAAACATATTGTTTGTTATACATACAAACATACCGACATACATATGTATCTACAGCATAGTCGTTAGCTATTACTCACCCAAACTAACATTTACATACATACAAACATATATAGTTGCGGGCATTGTTAGCACTAAATCAGCACATTTTATTCACAAACATTCATACGTATTTCATAGTTTTAACATTTAAAATATGTCAGTTTTACATTCACATGCAAAAAGTCACTCGTGTCGTCCTTATTTTTTAGTGAATTAAATTTAGAATGCAAGGAATAAAAAAAAATCCTAACTAAAAAGTTCCCGTCAAGAATAAAAAATTATTAAAAAATAAAAAAAAACATTTTTGAATTTATTTTTAACGTAACGCAAGGCTACAAGTTTAATTGGATTTGAAGTAAGCTCGCGCCGCACAAGCTCACTTTTTAAAAGTTGCAGCAGCTAGTTATTAAAAAAAACTACTTCATATGATTTATAAACACTAGTTAAATAAGTAGTTTAAGTTTAAGGCCCTTATTGCAGTTCTTAATCCAATTAAAGTGTGTGTACACCTACTGCAAAGCACTGTCACAGTATTTAGCAATTTTTGGAAAATATTTGCAGCATACTCGTAATTGAGTACACTAAAGGCAGAGTCAGACGATTGGACTTGTTTCGTGAAAAAATATTGGGCTTTTTCATAACTTTGACAAGCAATTTTTTTTTTTTTTTCAACTAAAATTCTAATTTAGTTTGGTTGTATTGTATCAATTATGTGACTACTAAATAAATATTTTAAACAGTCCAGTTTCTTCAATACCAATAAAGGCTGTAAGCTTTATGTAAATGCTATAATTCGCACTATAACTGGTTCCGGTAGAATTGGATTATCCGTAGTCCCGCCAATCGAGGCCTAGGAGGAGAAAACCTCTAAGTTAATAGAGACTTAAACATCCTCTGAGGTGACATATCTTGGCGTGATATTTCTCAGCGGCTGGCGTGCACCCGTACCACGGGTACCATGCACAATCGCCAATCCACATTTTCAAAGAATAAAATGCAAGAAAAACGATCCGATGGCACAAAAATTTCCATCTGCAGGCCGCGAGTGTGATCTTTTAGAAGAGAGTTTGAACTAGGTAGGAAAGCGGCCTGCATTATACGGATTTGGAAATCGTTCGGAACCACAGCGAAAGGTTGTACACAGATGGTTCCACAACTGACCAAACAAAAGCTCCAAATGTCCATCCAAACTAGACGTAAATCAGCAAGGACATATAAACAACCGGCCCCCAAAATGTCATATCTTTATGTGAAATTAAATCAGGCACATTATGAGAATGTGTAGAGGAATTAAGCATCAGATAATCCGCAAATAGGATCAGAGCCACAAACTATCAAGGATGTGTTAAGAACGCCTGTCCACGTTTTTTATTCTGTCATATATTTGACTTACATTTACGATAATTCTTGAAGAGATACAAGCGGCATTCAAAGACTTAAGTGCATCGTGGCTAACACTGTGACCATTTTGTCCTCACTGTAAGTAGTTATTCTCGGCACATTCAATTAGTCATTTGTGAACACAAACATAGGTTTTACTTTTACAACCTTTTTGAGCAACTGTTGTGCCTGGAACTCTGATCGCCTTGTTACAATCCAAATAATCACTGGAGATATATTTGGTAATAACCAAGCATAAAGTTTCGCTTTTAATGTTGCAATCAAGTCACTGGCAATACTTACATCGTTAAAGGGCAATTCCAGAAGAGCAATTTAACGCACATTTGCAATTTCTGGCTGTTTTGCACTTTGTTACCGGTGAGGCAAATGCTAGAAGTACCGCCTGGCTATCGCACTCCTACGCAGCTCCTCTCTAATTCTTTGCAGGCCCTTCCGATTCCCAATACTTCCGCTTGGAAGATGCTGGCAAAATTCGGTAGTCTGAACGGGAGAGAGAAATTCAACGTTTCGGATAACACCTCCGCAGTCCAATTTGGACCTGTCAGTATTAATTTGAGTGGAATTTCCCTCGACTATTCTGCCCCTACTCTAATAGGGACGGAAACTTCACATGAAAGCTATTCTTGAAGTCTGTAGTAGGAGGTATATAATATGATTGTTTCCCTGATTCGATAAGCTTGTTAAGAATGCCACTATGACCGCGCTGCAGCGCCCTCCAGCAGCCTGACTATTTGAGTCTGATTGCCGAGGACGCAACAGTTTCGCGTATGCAGAGTTCTATTGGCTCCTGTAGCACCTGTAGCTTTGCAGTAGATACACACATTTTTTCAACTAAGTATTTACCTAGGTATGTAAACATATAAAAATTTATTCTCAATATAACGGAGGACATATTTAATTACACATGTACGTGATTGGTTGATAAACTTTTTCTGATTTCAAAATTTTTACTAGTGAAAAATAAAAGCGCTAATTAATTCAAAATACCAATTAAAGTTTGCGCTAATGGAATCTGAGCTACCAGTTTTCGTTACGAAGCCTAATATAAAAGTTTGCAATTTGCCACTAAACTTCTCTTTACAAACCTACACACACACACAAATATAAGTGGCTGGCTATTTAATTAATGAAGTGCCCTTAAATGTTACACTAAAAGCTTAGTTTGTATTTCTAAGGCTTAATTATTTAAAACCATTACTGAATAGATGTATAAGAGTATGTCGATGTTTAGTTATTTATCACTTAACACAGAGAACACAGTCTTCATATAATTTTCCTCAACTACTTTTCAAAAGCTCCTAACTTTTTTAGCAACTTGGAAAACTTATTGCGAATCAATGAAGACCTTAATAGATAACTTTATGGCATACAAACAACGGCAAAATTGTATAATTCTTTTTAAACTTTGAGGTGAAATTGCTCTTATTTTTCTCAGTATTTCCTTCTACTATGTTTCGGGGAGCTTTAAGTTTGTTATATACTACCTACATTTAAAAATACAGTAAAGCTCATTTTCTTAACTTAATTCTGAGAACAATGTTCAATATTAACATAGTAGTTTGCATATTATTAAAAGAAATATCCTGCAGAAAAATGCTCGCTTTATCCTTTCATTAACTTTTGCCTTTGGTACTTAAAACGGAAACTTTTTTTTGCGGGTCTAATTTATTTGCAATAAGTTTGAAAAGCTTGCAGCAAGAAGGAAATTGCAATTCTCAATAATTAACCTATGTTTAGAGTATATTCGCCAAAATTTTTAGAAAATTAATGCATTGTTTAAAAAAACAATAACACGTTTTTATGTAACTTATTTCAAATTACACAACCATTTTAAAACTTTTACACAAGTATCTCAAATAGAAAGAAAACGCTAATAACCCGAATAAAATGAATTTATAATAAGTAAACACTGAGTATGTATTTATTTGAAATTCAGCATCATTACAATACAGTAATTGCGTGTTACTGAGCGTTAGATTTTGTTACACTTTTCATTTTATGTGATTGTTTCTTTTTTAAAAACCCATATTTTTCGATTTTTTTTATTATAAATACTTACTACTTACTTAAATTGTACTCGTACTTCTTCTCACTTCTTCTTCACTCAGTCACAACTTTCACTGTCAACTCACCAGTTCACCTGTTCACCTCACTGAACTCACTGAATTACGTAACTGCTATTCAATCAATTAATCGATCACTAAATTCAGTTCAAGCGAAATTTCTCAAATCACTTAATTAGCAAAGAAATTAGTTCGATTAAGCTCACATTCGCTCACTCTGTACTTAACTATTGCCAAAAAAAACAACCACTACTACAACTACTTCCACCAACTTAAATACTATAAATATATAAGTCACCCTTAATTTGAGATCAGCTCACCGCTCACTTGAATCACTGGAATCACTGGAATCACTTGAATTTGAATCACCACTTCACTTTTCACTCCTCACTGCTCACCGCTCACTTTTCACATTCAAATCACAATTTGAAAAAAAAAAAATTAAAAATAAATCACATTAAAAAAGTTCAATTAACTAATATTTACAAATAAACCAAATCAACCAAAATTAAAAAAAATATATATATATATATAAACATTAATATTATCGAAATTTCATATTTGTAATTAATTTTAATTGACTTTGTTTATTTGGCAAACAAAATGGAAGCATATGGCAAGCCGGTTAATCCCGGAATCAACAGAAATCAATAAAATATCGATTCAGTGGTCATCGTTATTCATAAAACTTAACATGAAATTTTACAAAAAGCTCGAAATTTCAGTCATTCGTTAACATCTAACGAAAAATTTTACATCTACCTACAATTTTCGAAAAAAAAAGTGTTTTTATCAACCGACAACTGCATTTTAATCACCAATTAAACGCTTGTCGATATATACACATGTAAATCTATAACTACGTACATATGTATGTGCATCTGTGTGCGCAATTATCTTTATATGTATGCAGGTAATACTCGTAAGTATGTGCAAATGAATTAATTGTGAAAAATTGCATTGTTAGTGAAAGTTGTCTTAATTAAACTAGAAATTAAAAGCAATTAAAAGGCTGTGGTAAACTTTTTTTTCCGGCGCCAACTTAGTTGTGGTAAAATCTCATTAATTTTATTCAGCGCTCNTAACGCTTTTAGATATATACATAGGGCATACATACACATGTAAATCTATAACTACGTACATATGTATGTGCATCTGTGTGCGCAATTATCTTTATATGTATGCAGGTAATACTCGTAAGTATGTGAAAATGAATTAAATGTGAAAAATTGCATTGTTAGTGAAAGTTGTCTTAATTAAACTAGAAATTAAAAGCAATTAAAAGGCTGTGGTAAACTTTTTTGCCGGCGCCAACTTAGTTGTGGTAAAATCTCATTAATTTTATTCAGCGCTCATTGAATTGAATATTTAACAAATTGTTACTTCGGAAGTTAATTTAATATCACGTTTTTTTTTTTTAATGAATGCATGCGAATGCCATTTCAAGCGAACGCTGTAAAATCCAACCGCTTATTTCTTTGAATTTGTGGCACTGCCACTTTTGAAAACATTTTGAAGCAAGCATTTAGTTCTTGCAGCTAAGTGCCTACTAGTTGTAGTTTGTATAGTAGGGTGATGCTATTTCCGTATACTACATTCTACATACCAAACAAAGCGTTAGAAGTATTAACCAGTTTGGCTGCTGTAAATCTGGTCGAAAATTATGTGGCCGTCGCTTCGGCGCTCAGACTAAAAATTATGATACTATGGAAGGATAGGCGGTTAGGCAATACATCTGTACTTCACATTCTGGGTAGTTATAGCCAATTAATCGACTACTTCGCCCCTAAACTCATCTTCGATAGTGTCCTTAAGACGAGCATCCCGTCAATAAGAGAATAGCAGACACCAGAACCATGGCGAAGGGAGAGTTAAATTTTTACACAGATGGATCTAAGCTACACAATAGCGTTGGTCACGGACTTTTCTCTAAGGAACTAGAATTGAAATTTTCGTCTAAATTCCAGACCACTGCAGCGTTTATAAGGCATACGTTTTAGCTAGTGCATATGCCGTAGCGAAGACTACGATTAATATCTTCTCGGACTGCCAGGCAGCCATCAAATCAATCGTTGTAATGCTAAAATCAAAGGTTGCACACGAATGCCTCGCAGCTCTAAACGATATTGGCGCCGTA
Source organism: Rhagoletis zephyria (assembly GCF_001687245.7). Classification (NCBI taxonomy): domain Eukaryota; kingdom Metazoa; phylum Arthropoda; class Insecta; order Diptera; family Tephritidae; genus Rhagoletis; species Rhagoletis zephyria. The sequence continues at coordinate 6,813 of NW_016174118.1, forward strand.
TTCAAGAACAGCCTCATATGGTTCCCAAGACATAGATATATTGAAGGAAATTTTAGGGACGATGAGCTAGCCATTATAGGTACCAATCTTTCACTGCGTGAAAACTAAGCAAAATTTGGGATACACTTGTCAAGTCAAGAGGCCAATAGTTTGAGGATATATGTGTGCACTTGTTTAGCAACTTGGCTACTTTAGCCACAAATAGATAAAATGACGAAAGAACTGCTCAGCCTCTCAGGAGAGGATATTCCGATGGGCACGGCTTATGTAACCGATCCTTGACTATTTGATAGGCACTCTTCGACACTAGGAATATACTCCTGCGAATATCGCAGAAGTTTAAGAGATGAGGAAGAGGAAGAAACAGTCGAGCGCTTCTTCTGAAATTTCCCAGCTTTGGCCAAGGGCAGAGCATGCTTTTTAGGTAGGCACTTCTTTCGCTCTCTTATGGAATTATCCGGCGTAGGACTTAAGCCAATTCATTCGCTTTACTAGAGCTTTAATATAGTTCTATGGAAAATAGTCACTGAGTTTCCCGTGGTGCTTTGGCACCGATGACCAATATTAACTAGTTTTCTCTCGAGGCGAATCAAACATCTGAATTGGCTAACTTCACCACGCATGGGCATTGGGGATGGAACAGTTGGACTTTCTGAATCTGATTATTCTCTATTTTTCCATGCTAAAGAGACACTCACAGAGAGCAATCGGAATGGACAACATGGCATCTGGGTGGAAATATTTTTATTTCAAGTTATTTGCCATACCTCTATGCTGGGTCTAACAAAAGTGTTAAACCTTCAACACTTAAGAACTTTAATTAAGCTCATCTGTAAGAAATACGATATTTGGAGGGAAACAAAATAAAATTTGATCTCTCCAAAAAAATTATGAATGCTCTACAGTATATTTTGCTTTGCTGCCTCTATGCTTAAGTGCACATTTAAGNTATAAAATCCAACCACTTATTTCTTTGAATTTGTAGCGCTGCCACTTTTGCAAACATTTTGAAGCAAGCATTTAGTATTTGCAGCTAAGTGCCTACTAGTTGGAGTTTTTATAGTACGGTGATGCTATTTCCGTATACTACATGCTACATGCCAAACAAAGCGGTAGAAGTAGATATTAACCAGTTTGGCTGCAGTAAATTTGGTAGAGAAATATGTGGCCGCCGCTTCGGCGCTCAGACTAAAAATTATGGTACTATGGAAGGATAGCCTGTCAGGTAATGCTTCTATACTTCACATTCTGGGTAGTTATAGCCAATTAATCGACTACTTCGCCCCTAAACCCATCTTCGATAGTGTCCTTAAGACGAGCATCCCGTCAATAAGAGAATAGCAGACACCAGGACCATGGCGAAGGGAGAGTTACATTTTTACACGGATTGATCCAAGCCGCACAATATAGTTGGCTACGGACTTTTCTCTAAAGAACTAGAATTGAAATTTTCGTCTAAATTCCAGACCACTGCAGCGTTTATCAGCCAAAAGTTTTAGCTAGTGCATATGCCGTAGCGAAGACTACGATTAATATCTTCTCGGATAGCCAGGCGGCCATCAAATCATTGACCGTTGTAATGCTAAAATCTAAGGTTGCACAGGAAAGCCTCACAGCTCTAAACGATATTAGCGCCGTATTCAAGAACAGCCTCATATGGTTCCCAAGACATAGAGATATTGAAGGAAATCTTAGGGACGATGAGCTAGCCAGGATAGGTACCTAAGCAAAATTTGGGATACACTTGGCAAGTCAAGAGGCCAATAGGTTGTGGATATATGAGTGTACTTGTTTAGCAACTTGTCTTTTATAGCCACAAATAGATAAAAAAAAAAAAATTACGAAAGAACTGCTCAGCTTCTCAAGAGAGGATATTCCGATGGTCACGGCTTGTCTAATCGATCATTGACTATTTTGTAGGTAAGAGATAAGGAAGAGGAAGAAACAGTGGAGCACATCTCCAGCAATTGCCCAGCTTTGGCCAAGAACAGAGCATGCTCTTTAGGTAGGCACTTCTTTCGCTCTCTTATGGAAATATCTGGCATAGGACTAAAGCCAATCCTGCACTTCACAAGGACTTTAAAATAGTTCTATGGAAAATAGTCACTGAGTTTCCCGTGGTGCTTTGGCATCGATGACCAATATTAACTAGTTTTCTCTCGCGACGAATCAAACACCTAAATTGGCTAACTTCACCAGTTTCGCAGGGACATTGGAGATGGAACAGTTGGACTTTCTGAATCATATTAGATAGCATCACCAGGTTAATGCTTAGATTATTCTTTATTTTCCCATGGTAAAGAGACACTCACAGAGAGAAATCTGAATGGACAGTATGGCATCTGAGTGGAAAGTATTTTTATTTCGAGTTATTTGCCATAGGCTATGTTGTGTCTAACAAAAGTGTTAAACCTTCAACACGTAAGAACTTTTATTAAGCTCATCTTTCCAAGAATAACTCTCCATCTCAGATACGATACTCGGAACAAAATAAAATTGTATCTCTCCAAAAAAATTATGAATTCTCTATAGGAGAAACCAGCTTTTTCAGCTGTAGCGAGTTGCCGCTTAAGACGTATAAGCCAACCGCGATCGATTAGTCTTTCATTCCAGTAGGCGGAAGACATCAATTTGATCGCAATGATACAAATTTTATGTTGCTTAAATTAGCAGAAGATTCAGAGCCACTGTTGAACAGCCTGTGGGACAGCCACAGCGACGGCTCTTTAAATTTCAGTAAGTTTTTGAACCATGTAAGCATGAATGAAGGCTGACACAAAACCAATCCTTCATATGACATAGTAAACGAACTGCGTATGCACACTTAAACTTTTGCATTCAGGCAAATGCGACTAGTATTTTTTACATAAATTTTTTTTTTGGAAAATTTTGCAACATAACAAATTGTGGTATTTCATTTCTATTCCATTTGCATTTTTCTGGACTAGTATTTTGGTTATTTTATATTCCGAAATGGCACAGTTGGCTCTGAAATAATGTTTACCACAAAGCCGATCATTTAGATAAATATTTTTAATGCCTATTACGAATACGGAAATACATACATACGTGTGTATATTAGGGTGTATCACTCTCCAAGCAAAAAAAAAATAGGTACGACTTTTCTATAGGCGAAAGTTTTAAAATTTAATACATTTTATAATTCCCGCGAAAAACCCGCAACTTTTTTTGATGAGGCATCCTAATGTACACATGTTGTATATATGTACATAAATATATTGGTGATTAAAATGCAATTGTTAAACATACATCCATACATTCGAGCAGTTAAGTACTCGTACAATATTAAATGCTATTCGAGAAGAAAGTTTGCATTCCTATAATCTCGCACATTATGTATTCGTATAAACATTCAAAAACGAAAAATCTCTATTACGCCTACATACTACATTTATTTACAGAAAAAATTTTATTCAGTTTGGAATTAATGTTCAAATTTCCAGACATTTTGTTTAATTCAACAACAAAAAAGTAACTAATTAGAGTTATCAGAAAAAAGTGATCAAAAGCATTTCGGAAAAATTTATGCTACTACTAACATAACAACAACAATATGTCATATTTTGTTGTAAATATTTGGAGTTAACTGCTTAAATATTCAAAAGTCGTATATATAGTTATAATTATTTTTTTTGTAAGTATTACATATGTATACATTTATTTACATATTATAATTAATTGATAAACCTACATACCTACCTGCCTAGCAAAATTATATTTACACACAATTACAAAAATCATTTTGCCGGCCAATTGTACTAACCGATTCACAAAAAATAGTTTTGTAACAACTATGAAGCGTACAATTTAATTGTTTTTAAATGCGATTGGCATAATGCGATAAAACGAATTTACTTACAAACCAACAGTCGCGTAAATTACATACAAACATAATTAATTACTTACTTAACTACCTAATTACCTTTGATACGTACGCAAACATGCAATTATTTTATCTAACATATCGAGTATATATCGAGTACTATTTACCCAAAACAGCTGGTATTTATATTTATTAATATATATGTATATACTTGCATATCCTACTAACAGTATTTTTGAAACCAGTAAATTGATTTGAAAAGACCCGAAAGCAATAATGGAGCAAATAGTTGGCAGGAGCAGCAAAAAAAACAAATTAGCTGAGCGTGAAAAAATATAACGCCCATCACAGCTGCAGCGCGGAGCTGTTTGTTCGATTATTGTTTTTCATTTTACAGCCAAACGAATTGAGTTGATTTGCATAGTTGCAGCAAAATGTATTAATTGAATTAAAAATATTGATGAATTACTTATGTAAGTAGGCGGTAATTATTATGATTCTTGTTATTATTAATATTACTACGATTATAAGGTATTAATATACATATATGTATGTATCTATAAAATTTCACTGTTGACTTTACTGATATTTAC
>NW_016174119.1:0-11248 GCF_001687245.7 Rhagoletis zephyria
CTAAAGTAGCGGTACCACTGACGGCGCCACCTTTGTTCGCTGCATCGTGTTATTGAATCATGGCCTAAAATGACATAAAATTTACATTAACCAATAGACATCGCAAAAATTAATAAATAAAATACTCCCCAGCAAGAATGACCTAACGCATTCTCCAACACACAAAATTGTCAATAAAAACCATATATGTATATAATACTTCTATATTGGCAGTAAGCTAACTTCTCAATGTGTGAGCATTCCGAAATCAAAGCGAGACAGTCTAGTACCGTTTTTGTCAATGTAATCTGCACTTGAGTGCCGTTTTTGTATATGTGTTGTGTACATGTTTATTTATAAACGTATGTGTTCCTTTTCTTTCGTACGTATTTATTGATATATCTGTACTGTAGTATTTTCGGACGGTACTAGCTCTTACTGCCAATATAGGAGTAGTACATATACACCAACACGTTTGCTTATTAGCCATATCCATATGCCATTCTTTGCGTTATATAACACGTTATTAATCGCATAACAATATTTGATTGAAAAAACACAACTACATATGGGATAATATAATAGTGAATTTGNTATTTATTGATATATCTGTACTGTAGTATTTTCGGACGGTACTAGCTCTTACTGCCAATATAGGAGTAGTACATATACACCAACACGTTTGCTTATTAGCCATATCCATATGCCATTCTTTGCGTTATATAACACGTTATTAATCGCATAATAATATTTGATTGAAAAAACACAACTACATATGGGATAATATAATAGTGAATTTCATGTAAAAGAAAGAGAAAACTGCTCACACGTGAAACGATTATGCGTTAGATTTCTCCAGGAGCCCTATGTAAAAAGATGAAAAGTTTTTGAATTTCTCACACAAACTGTTTTTAGTACTAGGCATGATACAAAAAAGAAGGTAGTTTCATTTAATGACATTCGTTGTTGTTTTTAACCATTTGACTTTTAATAAAATTATGACATTTCATTAAATTCATGCTACCTGATCACGAGCAGAAATATTTTTTTTTAAGCAGAAGATTTCATCAGTCCACTCAAAGATGTCGAATATGATGAACCTGAAAATTATTGCATAATCTCAAAAAGGGGGTTTTTCGTCAACTAAGTTTCAGAACGGATGAAGAAAGTGATCAAAATTATACTTATGCTAATTTCTTATCGGAGGGCGGTCTGCGCAAGCCGAATTCAAGTTTTTTGTATACGTTGGAAATTTTAAATTCGAAATTTGTTGAAGTCAATGGTGATACGCTGACCACAAAGCCTAATTTTTTGCCAAATCTGATGAGAAATTTAAAAGTAAATTTCCGCGAATTTCATGTGAATAAATATTCTCAAAATTATAAAGTAAAACAAAATAATTATTCCCAATTTGTTTTTGTTTTGCGTGTTAAGTTATGAGAACAATTTATTCACATGGAATTGGCGATTATAAAAGGATTTATTTGGAAAGAGAATTCTTTAGAATTAGATTTTTAAATTGCAAGATTGCATACAAAATAAGAAAATGAAAAAATAACAACATAATGCTCTCGTGATTTTTATTATAAAATAAAAAGAACAATTTCAATGAAGTCTCCTTTAACATTACATATTTTATATATTTTTAATAAAAAAAGGTGCGAACCACGTAAATAAAAAATTACCAAGCACTGATGATGATTTTTAATTTGAAATATTATTAAATTGGTATAAATGTGGGAAAGAAAATACTCCGATTTGTTGTTTTAATATTATAAAAGTGGCAAGGCCGTTGAGAATGCTCATAATTTATGAAACTTCAAAAAATTTTATTATCCGTCAAAAGTTGTTTATTGAAACTACCTTTTTTTTGTATCATGGTACTAGGCGTATATAACGCATTAGTTAACAAATAGGGATCCTGGAGAAATCTAACGCATAATCGTTTCAAGTGTGAGTAGTTTTCTCTTTCTTTCACATGGAATTCGCTATTATATTATACTATATGTAGTTGTCTCTTTTCAATCAAATATTATTATGCGATTAATAACGTGTTATATAACGCAAAGAATGGCATATGGATATCGCTAATATGCAAATGTGTTGGTTTTTATTGACAATTTTGTAAGTGTATTGGAGAATGCGTTAGGTCGTTCTTGCTGGGTATTGGCAATTTTGTAAGTGTATTGGAGAATACGTTTCGTCGTTCTTACTGGGTCGTTTTGTTTTTTTTTTCTAATTTCTGAGAAATGTGAATTCACCACGATGCAATACAGAAAGAACAAGGACCAGGGATGTAATTTTAAGTATTCAGTGGCAATGCGAGGAGCGTTCTGAGTAGCAAAATTAATTTGTATTAAACATAACATTAAACGGTGGTTCTAATACAATTTTTAATATTATTATTCAGAGTGCATACATTATATGGTATTTCTTTCAAAAATTAATGCAGTATATGAATTTTTTTTAATATTTCTTAAGTTTCTATCATTAGTGCTGAAAAGCAACCCTGCGTGTAAGAAATTATATGGTACCTAAAATTTCACCTCTGGAAACTTTATGCCCATAAAGGACTTCACCACAGTTTTTTTTTACTGAATATACTGAGGTTGCTAGCTGCGTTTCAGCGAACGCCGGTCGGGATTTCATTTATTATTTTACATTATTTGGAAAAAGAAAAGTCGCGCAAATTCAACATTGATGGTACCAATGGCTTTGGAGGCTTTCGCCTTCCCGATGGCCACCTGAAGTTCACCGCTAATGAAAGCAAGGGGGGCGCAAGTTGTTGGCATTTTGTGCAGCCTTCTGGTCACTCGATGCTTGGCTTTGTCCGTCCGAGGATGCAATATGAACTGCCGGCTAAAATAGCTCGCGCATCGCCCCGGATCCGACGAAGCATGGTCGCCGCAAGAAATTTCGACCCGGTCGTCGTGCTTCGTCGGATTGGACAGTGACCTCACGGTTGACCAAATCTTACTAACACCAGAGGTGAAAGTCTTCAGATGCTCTTCCAACTTTTTCCGCTTATATACGTTCACAAGCTGCAGACTATACGCGTTCAGATCCCTGATACGGGGATTTCCGGGATCGGCCTGACGAAGATTGTCACGCTCATCGGACTAGGACAGCCGCTTCAGCAGCGAAGTTTGGACGAGGGTCCATGATACATCCTGCCGGTGCGAAGCGAGTTGCAGCAGACAGTGACAACCCTGAAGAACTTACGTTCAACAAGGTGGACGTCGGTTGGTGTGGGGAGCGCAGCGAAGGTGCTCTCCTAAATTCCGCGAAGCCTTTCCAATCAGCTTTAGAAAAGTTGATATAGGTCCTTGTCCGGTGTTCCGCGGAAGCAAAGTCGGTTGGTTTACCGATCGAGATGATTATGGGCGCTGACTATGGTGATGTCTGGCGAGCTACTGCAGTTACCCATAATCCTGGTGGGTGCGTCGTCGTTCATTGTGCAGAATGTCGAATCGTCTATCNTCAACATCGCCTGACCGGATAGCAATGCCCTGACATTCTAGGGTGGTATACCAGCGGTCGATGTCTGCTTCAATAAGACGATACTGCACGGTGTGGTGCGTGATGAACGCTAAGCCACCACTATTATCTCGCTCGCGATCTCGACGGTGCACGTTGTACCCGGCACAATTCAACTATGTTGGATTGCTGTGCAATTTCGTCTCTTGGACCGCAGCTATCAATATACCCTGCCTTTCCATTAATCCTCAATCTTGCTCTGAAGTCCGTTACAGTTAAATTGAAGGAGCTTCATATGGCATATAAAAGATGTGGTCCACTGCCGATGTGTCCGTAATCCTGAGCAGACTCTGAGGTGGCTCCACCCCTCGCAAGCATTGCACTTGACTGAGGTGGAGTTGTGGTGTAGTCGTCTCTGGCATATACAGCAGGAGTAGGTTTCCTGCCCTGGGTTTGACTCCATGCCAGCCCTGAGCAGAAGAATACGTAGCAAAGGAGCCCTATGGACGACCAATTTCTGAGATACTTCCCCGACCTAAACGGGGTTGATCGCCGAAACAACAGCCCTTGGTCGATTAAAACCCGAGTCATTCCGATACGTAGAAACGTAAACGCTCCATCCGGCGGGTTTAAACTAAGATTAGCCAATGAAATGTTTGCCAGCGGTTCAATATAAAAGCAGTTTACGTGATATAAGTTTAAACTGGCAACAAAACTTGAATGGCTTCATAACTTGTTAGTTGGGCCAAAAAATTCTCCGATCTTGTAAAAAAAAAGCGAGAAGGCTCTTTTATTACTTCACCTGTTTATAATCTCACCAGTGTATGGACTGCGCTTTTTCAAGTAGGCGGGTTTCAGGAGCCACGCCTTCTTCCCCTCCGCCCAAGACTCCTAAAACGCTGGCTGCAATTCTTTATTCATTCTGAACGTTTGGAATCTACTTGTTTGTTTAGTTATTCTTTAGAACGTTCCTGATGATATGTTAACGTATATTTCAGACGCATTCTGATTATTCTGGCTGTGAAATGGAATGAATAAAGAAACGCAGACACTGATCAAACAAACAATCATGAACGAGACACAAGATCACGTAAGAACAAGAGAGTGAAAAAAGTCGATTTGTTTTAGCGGGTTCTACGCCATCTTGTTTCACTGGAAAACGAGCGAAAAGTAAACAAAGCAAAGAAAACAACGAAAACCAAAATTAGCCAAAATTATTGTCAGCCACTTTAAACGCACAATTTAGGTAAAATGATGCAACAAAATGCTTTAAAATGTGTTGTCATGTTGAATTAACTCTTCTTTACTTGAATAAAAGTGTAAAATAGTGGTGCTTGTGATGTAAACAAACGCTCAGCTGACGAACCCGCTTTTGCAAACTTTTTTCTCAAAACCAGTTACAAATACAACGTCGTGTTCTTACGTGATCTTGTATTTTTGGTTCATGACAAACAATTCACCAAAAGTCTGCGCTAATTAATATATTTACGATCTCTGCCTTCTCCAATATTTCCTTCTCCGCTTACGTTCTTGGAGCTAATAATTATTCGAAATTTCTTGAGGTCTGGCATCATCATTTTTAGACCAGCCCCCCGTCTAGTTTCTTTGTGTTCTTTACGTTTCAATTGAGGGTTTATTTCCAAAATTTTGCGGCTTGTTAAATGTAGCATTGATAACAAAAGTTATTTAAAATATATTCCTGAAAGAGTATACGATGGAGTTTACTATAAATCATTACTACAGCAAACAGAACAGCCGATGTGGTTATTGCAAAGGCACCAAGTGCTCGGTATCTCATGGTGGGTGTCGTAGATGCACTTATGTGCATTGATTTATCAACAAATATACATGTATACATAATATATTTTTAAAATAGCTATTAGTTTAAGTACATAAGTATGTGGAGCAATCTTCGATGCATATTTAAACAGTACGAAACAAATTTCCGAATACCATTGCGAAAGGATGGTTAACTGTCAGTCCTTGTCACGATATAATTTTGATTCGTTCTTGTAAAGCAGGTTGTTATGAAACATGGTTTTTTTTGCCATTCCTACTATTTCTGATATTGTCGGTGAATATATGAATAAATCTTTTTAGGGAATGCACATTTTGACATGCATATACATATGTATGTATAATATAGATACATTGTATATAAATTGGAAACTATAAACTTTCGCATACGCACTAATATATTATTGTAATATTTTATATAGTATGTATTACTAAATATGTAAATGTGAATATTCTTTAGTTATCTTTAATTTATATGATTGAATGCAAATAGGTAGTAATCCGTCGTCTATTTGGAACTAATTATGTACATATATTCATAATATTAATTAAAATCCCAAAGTAATTTTTCCATTACCATTAGGGCGATGAGTTAAGTTGTAGTTACGTTTTAGTATATTGTTCTCCATTTAACTAGTTTAAATAGGTTCATATATTAGTATTTTATTGATATTTACAGGCATGCACGCATACACAATATTTCCGCAAGATTACCAGGATTTAATAGATCGTGGCTGGCGCCGTTCGGGCCTTTATTGTTACAAGCCCTTAAATAATGAAACATGCTGCCCGTGCTATACTATCAAGTATGCAAAATTATTTTTCAATTCATCACTTTAATTGTTAAATTACTTTCCTCTGCAGATGTGATGCTCTAGAATTTAAATTAACCAAGTCTCACAAAAAAGTTCTCAAACGCATGACACGATTTCTTCGCGACGGAAAGAAAGATAATAGCGAGGAAACAGAATTTGGTGCTGCAGCTAAAGATGGTAAAGGCAAAGATTGTGAAGATGGAGCAGGTGGTGGGGGTTTTGAGGAAAAGGAGTCTGATTCTGTTGGTGGAATACGCGACGAGCCGCAAGAGCCAAATTTGCCTATTAGTGATGTAGATCTAGCAGTTGTTGCAGCCACAAACCCGGAAAAATATGAGACAGCGCGCAAAGAAAACCAACATTTTGATGACCAAACGTCGCTGCAGCCGCAGAATGTCGACGTTTCAAAAGTAGAAAGTGCAGAGAAATTAAATTCTTTGAATGCTTCCCAAAAATGTATGCTTTTCCCTATAACTGTTAGATGTTTAGATGCTATCTAATTTTTTGCAGCGTATGATGGCTCCAATCCCCCACGCAAAAAAGCGAAAACCATGCGCTTGGAACGCAGGCAAGCCAAATTAGCAGCTAAAGGTATTGCGGAGCCTGAATATAAAACGCAAGCGTCGATAAAGAAAGGAAATAGCCCAGAGAAAACACTTTCGGAATATTTTGCTGATATTAGTCCTAATGACAAACACAAATTAGAGGTAAGTATACAAATACATATGAGTTTTAATATATGTGTTTACATATGTTTGTTAAACTCCGGTATATGGGTTTTCATTGTTCTAGCAATTTGGTATTGCGGTGCAATTAATTATTAATAAATACATATTTTAGCTTCAGTTTACCATTATACAACTTTGCTTAAAGAATTCAGAGACCACTTGATCTTCATCTCGATCCGAATTATGTTGTTGCTATTTACAGGTGATTTTAATAGCGCCGAAAAAGAAACGCGTAACGGATGAAGCATTCAAGTTATATAAGAAATACCAATTGCTCGTGCACAATGACGATCCTAATCGTCTAACACCGACTAGCTTAGAGCGTTTTTGTTACAAATCTCCTGTTAAGGTAAATAAATTGATTCTTATTTGTTTTTCACAGTTAAAATTGGTTCATGTCAAAAGCCAAGAATTCAAGGATTCGCTTAAATCTACATACGCGCTTTATCAGAAGTATCAAACGCGCATTCACAACGATCCCCCAACTCATATAAGCGAATATTTGGAGTTTTTACAACAATCGCCACTTAAGGTTAAATAAATAAATCTGCTAGCCATTAGTGGTTATAACAAGTTATTGCCATGAACTCTAGATATTTGCTCCCTTAAACTTGGATGCATTACTGAAGAATTTTTTTTGTTTCCAGTACACAAAAACACGCGATGGCCCTACAGCTGGTTATGGTTCGTTTCATCAACAATATTGGTTGGACGATAAGCTAATAGCTGTAGCAGTCATTGACATACTTCCGTTTTGCGTTAGCTCAGTGTACTTCTTTTATGATCCGGACTATAGTTTTTTGTCACTGGGGACCTATGGATCGCTAAGGTGAGGCGGATATTGAAACAGCTATATGTGTAGTATTTCTTACATGTACAGGTTTGTATATGATTTCAAATCCTTGTGTTTTTTTTTGTAGAGAGATCGAACTTGTACAACAGTTGGCGAAGAAAGTGCCTGCTCTCAAATATTACTACATGGGTTTCTACATACATTCTTGCCCTAAAATGCGTTACAAAGGTCGTTTGGTGCCTTCATATTTATTATGCCCTGAAACATATACTTGGCATTTGTTGACTAAAGGTTGAATCAGTTTTTTTCAGGAACGTGAACCGGTTTTGAACCGAACCGGTTTTGAACCGGAAAACCGCTCTTTTCTATTAATTAACTGAACCATTAACCGAGCCGAAATTTTCCACAAATATTTGATCCGAACCGAAAACCGAACCACTTTCTCTAAAGATTGAAAGGTTCGTTTCAACCAATTTTCAATAGAAAAATGTACCCACTTTTTTCTTTTTGGAAACATGGTAATACCCACCATGTTTGTTTACCATGTGACAATATCAAATGTAAAGGCAACCCATCTCATTTGACAGACACTTGACCCTTAACCTTGCGCGTTGTTGCACTTGATACTTGACACTTAAACTTGCGCGTAATTTTTTTGTTTTTCGAACCGTTGAACTGAACCGAAACCCCACTTCAAAGACCAAAAAACCGCTTTGACGAACCAATCCAAAAGTGCAAAAATGGTTCGAACCGTTGAACCGGACGGACCAAATTTTTCATCCGGTTCACGTCCCTGTTTTTTTTTATTATTTATTCAAACTAGTACATATTTAATTGCAGAAATTCGCGCAAAGTTGGATCAACACAAATACCAGCGTTTCAATCCCAACGAAAACGCAAAAGATGCTGATGAGTTTCAGGACTCTGACCTAAATAATGTGGTACTCTTATATGACAATACTTACTTAACGTATCGCCAATACATCCAGGTAAGCATGCTAAACGTTTGGAAAGAGTTTGCACAATTCGCATTGCGTTGCGTAAATCAGTTTCGCTCTTTAATTTCAATTATTTTAGATTTTTTGTTGTTGCTTAACTAGGTGGTTTATATTTTTTTAAATATTCCACAAAAAAATTTATATTGTTATTTTTTATGCCTCAGATTTCATAGTGGTCGATTCTACATGTATGTAATTAGCGTTTCTGCGTCGTTGCCAGTGCACTTTTCCTGCTTAGTTCTTTAAGACCAAATGAGCCATTATATAAGTGGTTGGAAAGAAACACGGGCTTACTTTGGTTTCAACGTGTTCAGTAAAGTTTAGTTTTTTTTCTGCTTTCTTATAATTCATAATTGTATTAGTTTTAAGATATAAGTGTGATTTGCTTAATTTTATGGATGAGATTTTCTTTACAATATTGGCGTTAATATAATCGATCAATAATCTTCTATATATAATAATATTTCTGTCACTTATAATAGCGTTATAACATTTTGTGACCTACTAGTTGTGTACAAATTAATCCTAAAATCCTCGTTATTTCTTGGGTTATACGGTTTCCCATCTCCCACATATACTAACTGCCTTGATAAATATACCCATACCAAGTTATGTTTAATTTTCATGTTTATAAGCCCTGGCAACGTTACAAAATTTAAATTTCCCCTATAATCATTCAGTAAATTTTATTTATAGTAAGTTTAATTTTCTATGGAGTATATAATTTTATCGAAAGTATTAGTCTGCATAAATAATTATACTAAACATTCATATCCTCGTTTAAAGTACAAAACCGCTTACCAAGAGAATGTAAAACCTCGTATGTGCGGCAGCCAAAATTTTACAAAAAAGTGTAAAACCTTTACTTCAAAACGGTTCTTTCTTTTATCCCTATGTATCTCTACCTCCTACACCTAAATATCGATATTTTGGTATAAATGAATAAGGCTTGATGTCAGGAGCTTCCGGTGAGCAAATCTCATTTTTGGCACAAATGTCAGTTACGAGGTTTTTGCAGAACCACGACACGCGGTTTTGTACTTTAAGCAACGATATTTGTAGATATTTTGATCAGCACAATAAAATACCGAAGGAAACCCCGTTTAGGTCGGCGAAGTATCTCAGGAGTTGTTCGCCCATAGGGCTACATTCACTACGTATTCTTCTACTCAGGGCTTTGTCCACCGGAGGATGCAGTATGAACTGCCGGCTAAAATAGCTCGCGCATCGCTCCGGGTCCGACGAAGCATGGTCGCCGAAGGAAATTTCGACTCTGTCGTCGTAAACTCCGCGTAACCTTTCCAATCAGCTTTAGAAAAGTTGATATAGGTCCGGTGTTTGGCGGAGGCAAAGTCGGTTGGTTTATCTATCGAGATGACTATGGGTACGGTGGTCTGATGCTAAAGTCAGCATAGGTCGCCATCTTATGCTGTTTATCAGACCAGCGCTGACTATGGTGATGTCTGGCGAGCTACTGCAGTTACCCATAATCCTGGTGGGTGCGTCGTCGTTCATGTCAGATGTCGAATCGTCTATCTGCTCAGCCAAGTCTGTTCCCCTACGATCGTTTGACAGTGCTTGAGTGCCAAAGATCGTGGTGCGCATTAAAGTTACCTACTACCATACGGTTTTCACCTCTGAGAGCGCACCTATATCAGGGTGATATCCTCCGGGCAGCAGATGACAGAGGGTGTATCATCGTTGAATAATTTAAGCTCAACATCGCCTGACCGGATAGCGAATGCCCTGACATTCTAGGGTGGTATCACCTGCGGTCGATGTCTGACTTCATAAGACGATACTGCACGGTGTGGTGCGTGATGAACGCTAAGCCACCACCATTATCTCGCTCGCGATCTCGACGGTGCACGTTGTACCCGGCGCAATTCAACAAAGTTGAATTCCTTGTGCAACTTCGTCTCATGGACCGCAGCTATCAATATACCATGCCGACACATGAAGACGGTTATCTCCTCAATCTTGCTCTGTAGCCCGTTGCAGTTAAATTGAAGGAGCTTCATGTGGTTCGGGAGACGTGTCGTGATGTGGGGTGTAAGTGATGTGTGTGTTCTTACCGCCGTTGGCTGTGTGCGCTGCTGTGATGGTTGCCGCCCTGGGTGGTGGCGGGAGGCGTCGCAATTGAGGTCTGCGACCGAGCAGCGCAACACGGGCCCTCGAAGTTCCCAGTCCAATCTCGCGTGGTACGCAGACCTGAGCATGCCCTAAAGTGGCCACCAGCCAAGGCAGGTGTTGCACTTGACTGATGTCACATTACGGAATATCCTGGTCTGACATACCGTGCAGATTGTAGGGGGAACCAGGAGTTGTTTGCGGCGGCGTGTGGGTGGTGGTGCGGTTGTGTGTGTTATATGGTCTGTCGTGGCTGTGGTATGGTCTGTGGTGTTATTATGTTGTTGTGTTGTGATGACTGTGTGAAGCTGCTCGGGTGGACTGAGGTTAGCCGTGGAGGCTGCTCTGTTTGAGAACAGGGGGCCACGTACGACGTGGTCCACTGTCGATGTGTCCGTAGTCCCGAGCAGACTCTGAGGTGACTCCACCCCTCGCAGGCATTACACTTGACTGAGGTGGAGTTGTGGTGTAATCGTCTCCGGCATACACAGCAGGTGTAGGTTTCTGGCCCTGGGTTTGACTCGATGCCAG
>NW_016174120.1:0-11247 GCF_001687245.7 Rhagoletis zephyria
TTTCCACTTTCAGTTTGCACCTTCTCTATCTATCTAAGTTCTCTGACATAAGTCACTCATCATGTCAGTGCTGGTATATGGCGCGGAGGCACGGTGACATTGACGTTGACGATGGCGAGTACCGCAGACGATGGCGAGTACCGCAGACGTTGTGAGTACCGCAGACGATGAGCTGTAAGCGCTTTACAACGATATAAACATAGTGCAGCGAGCGCTGGCTAAGTCATGTCGTTCGAATGGACAGAAACGCTCCAGCTCTGAAAATACTATTTAACGCGGGTCGCGATGCTAGTAACAGATGAAGAGGAAGGCCTCCT
Source organism: Rhagoletis zephyria (assembly GCF_001687245.7). Lineage (NCBI taxonomy): Eukaryota > Metazoa > Arthropoda > Insecta > Diptera > Tephritidae > Rhagoletis > Rhagoletis zephyria. The sequence continues at coordinate 318 of NW_016174120.1, forward strand.
CTGTATTGGAAAAACAAAGTGGAAAAGGACTTGGCTTCACTTGGCTGTCATAAATAGGGTCGCCGTATGTATAGTCGATTCCCTCGTTTCGTTTTAAGGGCATCTTTTTATAACTTTACCTTTTATCTCTGAATAGATTTTCTCTAATTCCTTCAGTTTGATGCTTTTGCGTTATAAAAAAATTAATACTATCTTCCAAGTTCTCCAAATTATTGCCTCCTAAATTATGCGCATACATATTCTCATATTGGCGGCAAGAGTGCGAAGGCGTGAACAACAAAGTTTAAGTCAAATTTACGCATGTCAACCTCAACTTAAATTAAAATGCTAATTTTATTACAAAAAGTGCACAAAATACAAGAAAATTACAGAAAAACAAAAAAAAATCTATTGCGTTAACTTAAAACAATGGAGGCGATTTCTGCTTCCAACTAAAAAAGAGCAATCAGAAACCAACAAGACAGTGCAATTTTAACTTCGTCTAAGCAGGCGCAGCTAATGCAGTTGACAAGCCAATCTGCGACCGAGACTTACAGGCTACAAAATCAAAAGTGTAGCAGACAAAGTGAATAAATTGTCACACCTTCATATGGCGAACTGTAAATAAACACGAGAAAAAATTTTGTTTAAAACGAAATTGTGTTGCACTACACATAAGTACATACATACTTATTTATAAATGTATATGCAAGAACAAACCCTGCAGGAAATGTATCTGACTATAAGTTTATTTGAAATTGATTATGAAGAAACTGGTGGTCACTATTATCTGTATATTTTCTTTGAAGAACTCTGCATTAGATGTAGACTAACATGTAATTAACAATTTTTGGACATAAAATATCATTAACTTCAAATTACAATATAAAATTTCGATTTTCTTTTCATTCGAAAAAGTATTTGTGAAGCGCAGAAAAAAGTGTATTCAAAGTAAAATTTGTATGAGGATATTTAAATAGAAACTTATTTAAAGAAAATAATTTCCCGGCTACGTCTGCATGACTGACTCCTGCATTACTTGTCAAAAAGGTTTAAGTTAGCTTTTTTGCAGTTAACTACAAGTTATATATTTCAAAGAAATCCCACAAAAGAGCTAACTACCAGTGGGTTATTTTTGATAAATTGATAATTTTTCCGGCAGGGTATGCTTGTACACGTTTAAAAGGGCTACCAATAGGAATCTGAAAATTTTGTCAGAGATAATATACAACTGTTTTTCCTTCTGTATTATTCGTATATGTATAACACCTTGTGACCAAAGCGAAAAGTTGCAAAATACAACAAACAGTCAATACACCCACAAAACTATGAGTCAGATATAGTGAAAATGTGTTTTTAATTTTTAAAGAACTTTCAAATTTCAAAAATATGATTAATTCAAAATAATATTAAAAAAATCTTATTAAAAAAAATATTAATTATTAAAAAATTATTACTATTATTAAAAAAAATGTGGTTCACAAGGACGAATATGTATTAACGGTATATATTGCCCATTTAGTTGATTTTATATGGTCGTTGTTATATTAGTCCTTAACATAAAATATTTTTAAAAACACATATCACAAATTTTCAAGGATATTGAAGGAAAAAATTTTAAAAGGACTTTTTCGGTACTTATTCCTCTTTATACACCAACAAACTTAAACATTTTTTTTTATTCTACAGAATTTTTTCTTTTATATGATACACAGAACCGAGGAACCGATACCCGATCTGGCTGACCTTTTTGACGTTATTGACTTGAAATTCGGTTTGTTTACATAATGTGGGGTTCTGAGTTGACCTGCAAAATTTCTTTCTCATAATTGAAGCATTTAAATCGCTGTCAGATATGAAAGAAACACATAGATGACGCCTCTAACCAATTCTTCAATTTATCGCAGGAAATTTTTTGTCAGCCTACCTCTTACGGAAGTACTGACTATGCCACTGCAGGGCAGTGATAACCTTCCTGCTAATTTTTAGTAACAAAATTTAAGTACACATTCAGAAAGGCCTGCGATGTAACTGGACAGCTTCTCCTTACCAGTCATTCCAGAAGTCGTTGACGCCGATAATGGAGAAAAAGGATGAGGATGTAGACCTTTGCATTATTAAACCGCTGTCCATTAAGTTTAAGAATTTAGTCCAAAGCATTATCTTATTGTTATTTGTAAAACACTACTATTGAAACACCCATTAAAGAAACATTTTTATTTTGCTTATTTTCCTATGAAACTTTGTCATAAATTAATGTAAATGAAATCAGTTGCATACAATGAATTTGTTGTGCAAATTGCTACAAAACCAACAAATTAAGTTTGCAGCGAGGCGTGCGCCGAGATTATTGCGATTCGAAGGACTCGCTGTCATGGCATATTATTTTGAAAAATGCGCATAAACTGCCCGTTTGGTCAGTAAATGCGGTTTAACACATAACATAGAAATCATTTTTTTTTTTGTTAGTTTTTAATGAATCATTTTAGAGTATTAAATTTTCAATTCCTTAGCGGCTGGCAAGCCCCTTTTGTTAAAAATAGTAAAAAAAAATCAATACAAAATTAGAATCGTTAATATGAGTTTATTGCGATAACAATCACGTTGACCAGTCAAATGGTTTAGCTGCTACATTTTTGTTATTTTGACTTTATAATTAAGCAGCTAATTTGAGTGAACGAATACCTCTTATTTTAATAAAATTTTCCTACACTATTTTTTTTCTTTATTAATTTTCTTACACATATACGTATGTATGTATGTATGTGCGTCACAAAATTTGGAAAGCAATCATTATATAGCAGTACCAGAATGTGAAGAGCTCCATGAGCTAGAAGTGGAGTGGGAAATGGCACCGTTACCTGTATTTTGGTGACCTCCATTTTGTTGATTCCACGATGATGCAGCGGAAGTTGCTGCTGCAGCTGCGGCAGCTGAGTTACCAAATGTTTCACCACCACCATAACTTGATGGCGCATATGCATTATAATTATTGTGACCGCCATTAACATTCCAGCCACTTGCACTCTGACCATGGGCTGCTCCGAATGATGCCCCGCCGCCCTGCATTATAGCCAAATTCGGATTTCCTGTATTCTCCAACAACGAAGCTGAGGTGTGAGCACCAGCACCAGCTCCAGCAACAGCGACATTATGAACATGTACGTTCCCACTGCCATAATTTAGGATCGGACGCTCGTTAGTCTCAAAATGGTTATAGGCGCTTGCACTATTACCACCTGTCGCATGCACCAAATGACCACTGTGAACTCCCGATGAAAGTGCTTGAGTATTATAGAGATTACCAGTCGCCGAAAAACCTCCCAAATTTGTATGTATGGAGGTGGCCGGCACTTGGGCTACACCAGTTGAATGTATTCCGTGTGAACCGTGTATGATTGCACCGCCTTGCCCACAGCAAGCTTTTGCTTCTAAGGTGATTTCCTTCGATTTTTCGTGAAATAGCTTCAGTATTGGATTGGCCCATGATGTGGTTATAATACAGAAGAGTATTGTGAACTGCAAAAAAATTGTAGAGGGTAAATAAATATAAATTTTAAAACATATACATATTTGTTAAAAACTTACCAAACGCATCGCGGTTTTCTGTGAATACTACAATATATGATGGTCGGAGGTCAAAGGTTTAACGTTGTTTGAGTTATGCTGCACTTGTTGCTCGACCTTTATACCAAGCGTCAAGACGGCAGGTAGAAATGCTACCTACTCCGTTTGTTAAAAATGCAACGAATACATAACAGTGCACTCAAGAATGCTTGTCCATAAGTATGAAGGGCTGCTATGTGTCTGAAAGAGTATGCTATACAGCCTTATGTCTCTCATTTCATTATGATGATAATAAAGAAAGTGTGCCGCTTGCTGCACTGAGCGACATAGGCCAGGTTTTTTTTCTCGATTTCGGGCGTTCATACCCAGTACCGCGGAGCTCAACCAATTATCTCAGAAAAATTAGTTAATTTCTATTTATGCAGCAACTAACTTCAAACTGATGTATAATCACATAGCAGCCTCAATGAGACAAACCAAATGCTTACACTTTGTAAATAGTTAAATATTAGTTGTAAAATCATCTAACTGTGGGCAATTAACTATTTCAGCATGACAAATCATGCATTGCCTTAAGCCAAATTTGAAAGTTGTTGAAATCAAATGCAGAGTCGGATAATTGACTGATGCCTAGCATATCGCCATGTTAAAGTCAACAGTTAGTTCCAAGGAAGTAAGTCAGATCTTTAACTAGTTGTGGTGGTGAAAAAACTAGTTGAACATCGATATGTAAACTAGTTTCTTTCCGTACTGGGTATTTAAAGAGCATGTTTGATGCACTAGGAAAAAGTTACCTGAATTTATATTTTCACATTTTGTTTCCACAAGCAGATTTAATGACGAGAGTGGAATGCATGTGAAAGTAAATGTAAATGAGTTGATATCGGTCTACCTGCTAAGTACCTGGCCTTGTGTTGGCACGGGCGATCATTGAAAGCAGCGAATTTTTTATTTACATAGAAAAATAATCCTTGAATAAAACAAATCCGCGGAAAATTATGTGTTTGCGCTTACTCCTGCCTCACAGCTACGCCGCAGAATAGATTCAACACGAATTTAATATGAACAAGTAAAGAAGTATAAGTTCGGGCGAAACCGAACTTTATATACCCGGCGCAGGTATCAAATATCGTCGTTTCAACTTTCTCTGCACTAGCTTTGCATGATAAGTAGGGGTGTTTACCCGATTTCAAACGTTTTCGATAATATGCAGAGTTAGACTTAATGATATAATTGAACCTAGTACAAATCGATAAAGTGGTTACTATTCCTAAAAGTCTATAGCAGTCTTATTTATTGTTAGGAGATTGTTTTAACTATTAACTTGAAGTAAATTAGCGTCCTCAGTTAATGAAATACCAGAGTTTTCGTATTGCTGAAATTTACCGTTATACGGGAAGAGGGTGTTATTTTAGCCCAATTTGAATAATTTTCAAGAAAATCCTTTTTTGTACAAACGTTACTAAGTGCACCGAGTTTGGTGGAAATTGATAAATCGGTTACCGAGATACGCATTTGTGGTCATAAGTGGGCGGCGCCACGCCTATTATCCAAAAATTTATAATATTTTAATTTTCTGTTAAGTGGTTATTGCAATAATCGATTTTAAGTGAACTAGCTCCAGTAGCTACTGATTTATCGAGTTTTTCGTCTTTTTGTAAATTACCGTTATATGGCAGGTGGGCGTGGTTATTGCCCGATTTCAAAGATTTTCAACAGATTTCTTAGCTAGACCCTACCCAAGCCTCGTACCGAGTTTGGTAAGGATTGGTGAAACGGCTACTGAGATACAGCATTTCATCATACCACAATTCCACTCCACATACTAATTTTCAACAATTTGAATCTAATATTTACTGAAATATCGCAGTTTTTGCCTTTTTCGAAAATACCGTTATATGGAAAGTGGGCGTGGTTACAGTCCGATTTCGCCCATTTTCAATGCCAACCTACCTTGGATAAAGGTATATCTAAATTTTTGCTCGANTATATCTATCTCGATTCGTTTTGGCTGTTACAAACAACCGTTATGCGAACAAATTTAATATACCCTTGTGTACAAGGGCGCTTGGGTATACAAATGACAGAAGGGAAATCAATGTTATTGTGGCTTATTAACATTTTAATATTTTTATTGAGCTTTTTACCACGATTTTTCNACGCTTCTGACTTTGAACATCGAATTCGCAGGTTCGATCCCTGCTGAAGTCAAGAAAAAGAAGTCTGATGAGGAGATGTGGTGATCTCCGAAATAGTGCTATAACTTCTACCGCTTAGACTTTGTTGCTTTTTCAATTTTTCCTAATAAACAATCGTGGTACAAAGCTCAATAAAAATATTGGAAATAATTATTTGTATCGTCACTAGACACGAATAAAGGCGCGCATTCCCTAAATAGCTGAAGTGACGGTCCTGGGGTCTATGTTTTCGCGTCTTTTTCACCGACGTTTTTTTACGCGCCTTTTTCGTCAATGCGTCCTTTTTCGGCGTCAAAACAATGGCACGCCTTTATTCGTGTCTAGTGACGATATGTATACATATGTGTATACATAGTACATTTCTTGTTTATTTGTATTTGCTTTTATGTACATATTCAAAAATGTACAAGTAATTTTTAAGCAAAAAACAAAACCGACTTCAATTTTCATATAAAAATTTAGGAGTACCGTTATTTTTTCATGATCCAATGATCGGATCTAAACCAGATTAGTATGGGACCACCTCTAAGACTATCTTTCCGATGCAAAAAGAATTTTCGAAATCGGTTGACGTGGTCCAAATTTATGCGGTAACATACATAAAAAAAATATATTCCAACGAATTGATAACCTCCTCCTTTTTTTGAAGTCGGTTAAAAATACTACCGACAACCTATGATCTATCCGCAATTTTTTATTCTGGTTCAACTATATACATAGATACATATGTATATGCATGTAAATATGTACAAGTTTACGTAAATGGACCTTGCATAGGTAAATACAAGTAGCCTCTCAAGTAGTAATTCAATAGGTGTGACGTAACTGAGGGAAAGGAAAAATATATAAAAAAAATCTATAAAAATCACTGTCATGGTGTAAGCTTTTGCGGTTCTTAATGAGCTCTGAGCAGATCAAGCAAACATATATGCATACTATACATATGTATGTACATGGGTATGTACATTATTACCTACAATTTATGTAACTGCGTTTCTCTATTAAAACAGGCGATACGATTACAACACAAAATACTAACATATGTAGGTGCATTAGGGTGATCCAAACATTAATTGGGGGGGGGGAGGAAAATTTTTCTACATAGTGAAAATTAATACCCGAATTTTTTATAAAAAAAAGTTATATTTAGAACTGCCTCAAAGGCAATGAAGTTTTCCATGTAAATTCCAAAAACAAAAATGCAAAAATGCACAAAAAATTAATATATTCGCAAAACTATGGGTAAATAATTGTAAAACTGCGTACTTAGTTGTCTCTCTGACGTCAGGATTTTTCAAAAAGGACTTTGAAATCTTAAAAATATGATTACTTCAAATAATTATTTAAAACTTCAGTGCAATGTAGGATAACAATAAGTGTATCATATATGTAAAAGAAATAATTCTGTAGAATTATAACAGAATAAAGTTTTTGGTGCGTACGGACGAATAGGTATGGAAAATGTCCTTTACAAATTTTGTCCTTAAATATCCTTGACACTTTGCAATATGTTTTCTGAAAAAAAAAAAAAATCGTTCTGCAAACTTTTTTACCTTAGCAAGATGAAATGTATTAAAAGCGCATTTTCAATACCTATTCGTCCTTGTAAACCAACGAACTTTATTGGTTTGATTTCTACAGAACTTTATCTCTCATTTGGTACCCATATTGTTATTCTACATTGCACTGAATTTTTAAATAATTTTTTGAACTAATCATATCTTTAAAATTTCAAAGTCCTTTGGAAAAAAAATCTTGACATCAGAGTGAAAAACTAAAAACACAGTTTTACTGTATTTGGCCCATAGTTTCGTGTGTATATGGATTCTTTCATGTGTTTTGAATTTTTTTTTGTTTTTGCCGCACGGTGTTATCGGAAGTCTCCTGAAGAGAAATAGAGTTTTCCGATCGGGAAATATTGATTTTCAAAAATTCTATACCATTTCCACGAAAAAGTGTTTTCCCCATATAAAATACAGGCACAACTTTGTGGGTTTTAGGGCAGTTTCTATTTAGAAAAATGCTAGTGGATGGGAGCTTAACATTTAAATTTTTTATTTTTTTACCAACCTAATGTACATGCATGCCTACATACGGTGGCGATAATGTAAATAGGGAAGAGGCATTTTAGCAAGTTTTGCCTATTTTTCTTTGCTAAAACAATCGACAAATTTTTACAAATCTTGTTCCAAATTTTAAACATTTTGATCAGATTTTTTAGATTTTTTTTTTAAGTACGCAGCTCTGTAGCCCATAAAATTTTAGTATAATAAAATTCAAGTTTGAAGTAGCTAGGACTTACCATTGATTTTTGGCAATTTTTTGGTATGGAGGTAATGAGCAGCACCTTCCACAAAAAAAAAGTTAAAAATTAAAGGTAAGTTCTAGCTACTTAAAATTTCCACTATATTATACAAAAATGGGCTAAAAAACTGCATACTCACAATATTTCTAAGAAATCTAACTAAAAGGCTTAAAATTTTGATAAAACTTTGTCGAATTTTGCTAATTTTCATTTATATGGTTTTTATTAGATAACGCGCTACACCATACAATTTAAAGAATAATAAACAATAAATAATCGAAACGGAAATGACCAAAGAACGCCAAAATGTCTCTTCCCTATTTATATTTTCGACACTGTGAGTACCTATAAACGCAATGACGTCGTAGGTAATTATTTTATCGAACCGGAGCAGTTACATACACATTTCTTATAAGAATATGTGCGTTCAAACATACATGCATATGTATGTACGTGATATGTAGTGCCATTTAGAAAGCACATGTGAGTACATTTTATTACGAAATCGCGGGAGTAGCTTCTCGTTTCTATTCACAGCAGTTAGCTGCTTCAACATTCCACAGGTTTAGTCAATTGAGGCATCAACATCTGGGATGACATATCAAATTTCGAAAATTTCTCCAACTAGGGAGAATATTTGCAGTAAATGTGTACGCCTAACTAAATATGTACTAAATTACGTACTCTAAAAGGTTCATAGAAATACATCATTATGTCCTCTATAGTTTCATAATGTCCTCCAAATGATAGGTTTCCATGAGAAATTTTTGAAGTACAACTTTTTTTCGCTCGATTAGTTATAAATGCGAACTCCGGTGAAATTAAAAAGCGAGGCCATGAATTATCTTAAATTTCTCCATACTTTAAAATGTATACATAATTAATGCATACTACGAATTTCAGTAGTTTGCGCGATGGCCCATCGGTAACCATTGTTTGTAAAGTTCAAGAGGAGTCTCCCAGATCCGTGACTTTTTTTCCCTTTGGAAATAATCTGATGTTCTTAGTTTATTTCTTTTTTTTTTATTTTCAAATCCACAATATTCTTTACTTCTTCTTAGAGTCATTTTAAAGCTAAAGAAATGGGCTTAACATTTCTATATATAAGATGCTCATGATTGTTCTAAAGCTAACTTAGCTATTAACAGTAGAACTTTTTGAAGTTGATTTGCATAGTGAAGACCAGTAAAGTTGGGATGTAAAATTACACCATCGTAACCCTGGTTTCTTCTTCTTTGCCTGTCGTTTTTTTTCTGTGCCAACTGACGCCAAGTGAAACCAAGTCCTTCTCCACTTGGCCTTTCCAATGCAGAGGGGGCCTCCCTATTCCTCTGCTACCACCAGCGCACATTGGGATATTCTGATAAAATCCGCAATAAAATATGCGTTTTACAAACTTTAGTCCTACAATTGCCACGCCCACTTCTAGGGTTTTGTCGCCTCTCGCTGTACAAATATTATTTCTGGAGAGGTATTCTATTGGAATCTACATTAAATTTTAAATTTTTGCGAAAACCCGATTTTTAACACCTTGCTATATATACATATCTCATCATAAGCTTTCGAAAACAAATTACAAAAAATTGTCGACTCCCACAAAATAAACCATCTCATCATAAAAAAGAATATTTAAAAAATAGCTCTTAAAAACGCCCATTTTTTAGCCATGCTTTTTATAGAGAATTAAACAAGGATTACGATGGCGCAATTTTAAATCCCTAATTTACTGGTCTTCACTATGCAAATCAACTTCAAAAAGTTCTACTGTTAATAGCTAAGTTAGCTTTAGGACAATCATGACCATCTAATGTACAGAAATGTTAAGCCCGTTTCTTTAGCTTTAAAAGGACGTTAAGATGAAGTCTCGACGATGAGCAGAACCCGAGATATAACGATTTGAAGAAGCACATGATTAGTCAGAATCACGAAAAAACCCGAACTTGGACGAATCATATCTGCGAAGAAAAAAATTAAAAAAAAAAAATTTCCACGAATATGAGTTTACTTATTTCATGTATAAAATCCATATGAAAAAGAATGCTTCATATGTGTTTGTATGTTTGCATTCGTATATACTTATATGTTAACCTCCGGCAAATGCAATTGAAACTAAAGATAGGCGCTGGATATCGGGACCCACGGTACTGATTTCAAAATGGCTGGGATGGGCGGTGTCGGAAAGAATTTTAAAAATGTTGCGGGCGGGACGGGGCCAAAATCCTTTCCCGACACCCCCCATAAAACCCGTAACCGCCGCAAATACAGAAAATCTTCCTTAAAAACGTTGTATGAAATTAGCACTTTTTATGTTTTATTGAGATGAAAACGAACAGATATGCAAACAAAAACGGAAGGTACCAGATCCTTCATTATATTTTTTATTATTTAAATTCATTTGTGAAAAACGTCGGGATGGGAGGGTTCGGTACTTAAAAATTAAATTTCAGGATGGGCTGGATCGGGATTGAATATTTAGTCGGATGCCCATCTCTAATTGAAACCCTATTTCCCATACATACTGGCATTCTTACTACTCGATATAAACTAGAACTTTCAATGGCACGAGACAATTACAAATAAACACAAAAAACTGCAACCCACAAACAGTTAGGATTATGCATGCACATAAAAATAAAAAAATAGGATCGGTAACATGCCACATGCAGCACTGCAACAGTACCCTGTAGGATCTCGGAATTGACTTAGAGCACACCACAAACTAGACTGCAAGTGATTGTAACTAGTTCAAAGTTTGGTCCAACAACATGTAAAATTCTATTTACATTTAACATTGAATGTCCTAGGCTCGGACCAACTGTCCGCTTCTGCATTACATTGTAACCAGTTTTAGATCAAAACTCATACCTTATGCATTACATTC
>NW_016174121.1:0-7143 GCF_001687245.7 Rhagoletis zephyria
CAAGTGCGCTCGGGTATAAAAATTTCGTGTAAACTTTTTATTGTTGTTGTATTTATTTATGTATCCAGATTTTCGTCGGATTTTTCGAAAGCCTTTTGCCTAATATTTAGTATCTACAATAAGGTGGTCCAAACGAAGGTAAAGTTGGAATTTTATTGCTCTCACCCCCTAGGATTTTTTTATATCGAACAAAATTTACCCCAATTTTTTTGTTTTGAAATCAAAGTGCTCACAGTTTTCCATGTATTTTGTATGGAAAAAAATACTTTTAATAGAAATGGTACAGAATTCTTCAAAATCAATATTGTTCGATAGGAAATCTGGTTTACTTCAAGAGAATTCCAGTAACAATACCCAATTAGTTTATTTAAAATTTTCTTAATACAAAAGATTGTTTATTTATCCCCCATTGCATTCTCTGGGGTTTCTGTCTGGCGAACCTTTAAAATATAGTGACTATGAAAAAATGGTTAAATAAATAACTGGGAATCTCCTGAAGAGAAACGAAGTCTTAAAGATCGAACAAATATTGATTTCAAGATTCTATTCCATTTCAACGAAAAGCTGTTTTTTCCATATAAAATGCATAGAGAACTTTGAGCGATCTCTAAATATTTTTTGATTTCAAAATAAAAAAAATAGAGGTGTATTTATTCGGTATAGAACAATCCTAGCGGGTGAGAGCATGAAAATTCCGACTTGACTTTTTCACATGCATTTTTGGACCACCCTTATATACCTACATTCGTATGTGATATTTTTAAATTCTCGGCAGGTGAAAGTTAGCTATTTCGTTGTTTCCATTTTTAAATGTCCTTTAAATTTCATACCTTCTACCTTCTAAAAATCGATTTTCAGGCTTCATTCGGTAAGCATGCAAGTTTGTTGTGGTAATGGGAGCAGCCATAAACGCAAAGTGAGTACATATGTATGTACATAAATACACCTATATGGAAGGCTGTACAAACAGCTAAGTTGCCAGTAGGCTACACACGGCTCGAAACGAGGAAAAGAGAAGTGCCTACAAAGACTTTTATGATGCTATGAATGTTAGTAAGTATATACATACATACATTCTATATATCTACTCAGATATTTATATAGGTAGAGCCATACACATATGTGCGTCTAAAAATATACACATTAATGAACATATGTGTGTACAAATGTGTACATACCTAAACAATTATTTATTTTTTCTACGTATCTTTCTATTTATTTCGTACACATATTTCTCGCCGATCCAACTTCCTCCGGGTACTGTTGCTGGCATTAAGGATCTATATAAATCACGAAAAGTATTATAACATTTAGCGGCGCTTTCATGTTGGTATGTACTTATGTACGATTGAGCATTGTTGCTGTCGTTATTGTTACCTAGCATGTTATTGTCTGCGCGGCATTGCCGAATGAATAGTGTTGCTTGTTGTTTATTTGCCGTAGTAGTTGTCAATGACCTACTATAGCAAACGGTGTGCAACAACAGGCGGATGGTTGGATGCCTTCCCCGCTGACTTTGTAGTTGCCAGCAGTATTGAGCCAATTTATTGCACAAGTTTATCCAAAACCTGTACTTAGGTATAGACAGTTACACACATATAAGGTAAGGCGCGCATGATGTGTCTTGGTGTTAAAGGTGCGGCACAAGAAAAAAATTGTTATTATAGATGCCAGTAACCTAGTAAAAGGATCGCAAATCACAGACAAGCTTTTTAAAGTGAACACTTGCTTCGAATATATACTTTGAATGTTAAAAGTATAAAGGTGTACTTTTTAGTAGTTGTTAAACTTGTTGATTTGTTTGACGGCTAGTTGATTTGGTAAATATTAATAACTATGTTGTTGCTGAATCCTAAAATCTTTATAATATTTGTCCCGCCCAAAATTAATTTTTTTCATTGAAAGATTTTAGTCCAACATTTTCACCAACAATTCTCATTCACGATTTCCGGAGAAACATTTATCTGCTAAGAATATTATTTCGTGGGCGTCAGAAGCCATATTTCCATTGTCGTCTTAAATAACCAAACGAAAGTTATATATACGTGAAGAAGTTCTTGAAATTCTCCACACACGCACTTCTTAGCAAGGTTAATCGCACAACGAAATACATTTGAAGAACTTTTCGCCCCTCAGATCATTGTCCCCACGCCAAGTTCCAATAGTCTACCATGAACACTTCCAGAGAAATGCAGTATGAAAAAATCGGTATGTATGAAAGGTGACACGCCGCCTTTTCCAATAACCCCCATTTGTTTCATATTTCTCCATACCATGCTGGAGTACTTTGCCGTGAACACTTCCAGAGATATGCAATATGAAAAATTGGGCTTTTATGGGAGGTGGCACACCTCCTTGATATATCCAAATTTCTTTAGCCTATAACAATCCTTCAAAATTATGCATTAGATGCCCGAAATTAAAAAAAAAAAAAACTCATACGTATAAGGAAAAAGTACGTGCCAACTTTCTAGCAATTCGGGCCATAGATACGATTTTTTCGAATAGATCCCCTGTAATTTTTCAAAATATGTCCTTCGTCAACCTACCGGAAAAACTTACCGCATATGTTAATTTAGGCAAAGGCTACCTACGTGCCAAATTTCAAACATTTGATTTCAACTACTTTAAAATGCATTTGGCTTAAATAACTTCAAAGTAAGTATGTTTCTTTTAAATGCGCTGTCGGTATTCACTATGCAGATGCTTTCTTCTACTTCCAGACATACAAATTGTTGCTTTGAGTAAAAAGAGTATCAAAATTCGAAACGTTTTCTCACTTTCTTCAAAGTTGTAGTCTTTTAAATAGTTGATTTAAAACACCCCACTTTCTTCCGTTAGGGTAGTTAATGAACTGGAATTTTTATTAACTGATTTGGTTTTTCACTACAGGATACCTATGTCCGAATTGCTTGTCGGTTTGTTTGTCTAATACATGAAGCGTGCAAGTGATGTGTGCCATGCGATTAAATATAATATAAATGTGTGTACACACATATGTATATGTACGTATCTATTAGGGTGCCCATCGAAAATGCTTTTTTTTTTGAAATTTCAAGACCTTACCCCCTAATTTTATTCGTTTTTATGAGAAATATTATTGCCTATTTTTATAGATTTTTTACAGGTCATTTAGAAGTCGCGACCTATCGATTTAGGTTGGAAAATACGATTTTGTAGATTTATGAGTTTTTGAATGACTACTTCCATTTCAAAGAGTTCATTTATTGCAATCGCATAACAATTGTCGAAGTTACTTAAATACGGCCTTGAATTTATGTTTGGTCGAGATCGGTCAAGTGGTTTTTGCGATACACATTCTCTATTTTTGTAAAATTCGCGGAAAGCCCTATTTTTGCTAAATAGCGATTGTATATATCAATTTTGAATAAATATTGATGAATTCCATAGACACACTGCTCAAAAAATCAAGGCCGTATTTAAGAAAAGTCGCCTAACTTCCACAATTTTTATGCTATTGCAATAAATGAGCTATACGTTTTTTTAGAAATAGATTTAAATTTAGGGAACTACATATTTTGAAATTGGGGAAATTGTTGATGGTCAAAATTTAAAAAAATTAGGAGAAATATGTTATTTTTTTTAACTTACCCGATAAAAAATCCCTCTAAAACAAGTCCGACAATAGATTATTATACACCATTTTAAAGACCTATATATCCTCTTCTCAGATCATGTTAGATCTTTGAAATTGAGACAAAAATAGTCATCCCAAAACTCATAAATCTACAAAATCGTATTTTCTGAGATTAATCGACAAGTCGCGACCAATACATGGCCTTTAAAAAATCTATAAAAATAGGCAATAATATTTCTCATAAAAACTAATAAAATTAGGGGGTAGGTTGATGAAATTTCAAAAACAGCATTTTTGATAGCCACCCTAGTATGTATGTACTACATTCATTTTATCATGGCATAAATAGGCAACATTAGTGTTTAAATGTAAACTGCTACTTTTATATACATACATATAGACAAAGTAAAGTATGTGCATTAAACGTTTGTACATACGTATGTGTACACAGGGTTTATATCGCCGTTTAAAGTACAAAACCGCGTATCAGCAAAATGCAAAACCGCGTATCAAGATAATGCAAAACCGCGTATGTGAGGTTGCATAAATAATTTCGTAGAGGGTAAAAATACTCATATTTCGAAATGATTCTCTTTTTTATAAAGTAATCGCATTTCTGGGTAGCATATTTCAGGACGAATTGATAAGGATTGACGAATTTCTAAAGAGAATATTCCGGGAGTAGTCTCAACCTGTATAATTTAGCATCATTTAGTCGCAGCTAGTCTTATACGGGTATAATTGGAGATCAATTAGTGGCCGACCCATCTCTAATGTAATGTAATGTATGCGCAACGTTTAGAGAGACTATTGGCGTTGCTATTTATATTTATTTTTTAATAGCGACTATTTGATTTTTATACCCTTTCGGGTGGAAGAGGAACAATAAGTCAGTTCATTCCATATAAAAAGATCAAAAGTCGTATTAGTCGCATGTTCCTTTGCCGTTGTTCCCGGAGTCATAACGGATTAGTCGCATTTTTTGCAGGGTAGTATGTATACTTTTAAGTGCGTGTGTCCACTTGCAACTGTTTTATTGTTAAGTGAAGCGGACAATTGGCTTTGCATTGTCGCCGACGTTAACAAATTGGCATGTAAACAAAACAAACATTTTCACTGTTTTCAATTGTCAACTGGGCGGTAACTGAGCGACAGCTAATTTTATGATCATCACTTGATTTCAAAGACTGTATAGAATGTTTGCATTGAATGCATACGCAAGCTAAGATACAAATAAACAATGGTACATATATGATACAATAGTTTCAGTTTTTAGAAATTTGGGGTAATATTATTATTTTCGTACCAATCGAATATAAAGAGGTTTTCATATCATACTTTTGGTATCATTGGCTGCAAACAAATATAAACAAGCTTTGGGGGTTTTCGAGAAAGCTATTATATGCAAGTGTTGGCGTGGGCGATGGATATTGGCGAAATGGAATGACGTACCGTCGGAGCTTTGTAATGACATTGACATAGTTAAGCGTATCAAAAAAAATACGCTGGCGCTGGATGGATATATCATAATTATAAATGAAGGTGCTCCGGTGAAAGGATCTTTTATCTGAGTACCCATGGGTGGACAAAGAAATCAATGATGCCCACGAACACAATGGAAGGAGACCTGGCGGTACTTTAAAAAGAGAAGTAATTGATCTTGACGCAAACCGCAAGACGGCTGCAGTTCCAATTAGGAAGAAGAATGATTGGTTACGTGCAAGTAACTGAAAATGCAAACTTCACCATGGGAAAGGTAGTAACCTTGAGTACATACGCCATGTAAGAGTATGCACGAGTATGCCATGTACGATATGGCGTATGAGCAACATTATTTTCTACTCCGATTTCATACAAAAAACTATTGCATACTTTCATTTGGCCATTCTAGGGTTGTTATTTATCCATCGATTTTCATCACTAGTAGCTTGATTTTTTGAAAAAAGTATTAGATCTAAAATATTTGGAACAAAAATTCAAAAATATTGCTTTTTTTCACTAATATTTTCCCTGTTAAAATTTGAATTTTATTTTCATAAAAATGAAAACATCTTAGGGAAAATTATCTAATCTGGAAAACGGTATACAGATTCATAATCCACGGCCGAATGTAAAGTTTACGTGTTCGGCGTTTTCTTTTCTAATTTCAAATCTTGAGATTTTCCACAGGGTAAAAAAGGAAGAATGATATAACACATTCGATCATATGCCATTATTATTTTCTGTTCGGCTTCTGGACGTACCATTTCAACAATCAACAGTCATTGTCTATTTTTCAAAGTCCATGAAAAGCCCTTAAATTTCGTCATTCTATCTTCTTTGGAACTCGTCGTTCACGCGAACAGGGCTATGGATCTTGTGTAGAATAGTTCTCTCAACAGCCCTCAAAGCCTTCTCATTTGTGCTCGCCATTGTCCGTGTTTCTGTGCCATATAAAAGAATGGACATGATAAGCCATTTGTACAGGGCAATTCTTGTCTGCCAAGAAGGGGCTCTGCCCTTCAATTGCCTACCAAGTCCTCTTGACAAGAGTTATTCTTCATTCGTTTGTCTTGAGATATTTGCACTGGATAGGGAAAAAATCTGTTTCCTATAATAGTCAACTGAAACCTTTAAACCGTATACTTATAATACACGGACTATTCCGTAGTAGTTCTTTTATACGTAATGAAATATTTAGTTTTAATTTGAAGATATATCAAACCAAAATTACTAAGAACCTGAAAATTCATACACGAATCGCATGACGCTTTTTATAGGATGGCTGATGAAAGCTGCAACAATAAAGGAAGTAGAAAATTAGAGAAATGGATATCAAAGTGCGGTTCGACAGGAGATGGTGGATAACGTTCCAAACATATAAGGGGTATTCTCTTAGTAGTGTGAAATGCCTTGCATGGTGCACGGTAGAAGCGGCTTTCCAATAGGAAAACTTTGCAAACTATGCAATCCATATAATGCGCAAGGGATATGATAGACATGTTTTGCTCTCTTATTTGAAATCAAAACTTATGGAGTCTTGTTCAGATCTAGTAAATTTAATTGAGTTCAGAAGTAAAATTTTCTTTGGTTTTAGGATATTGCGAAATTTTATTGTTATTCCGGTTCAGTTCTTCGATCGAACTACAATATTATTTAGTAAGACCATAAACAAAAATTCTGAAAGGTTCGCGTATGGGAAAGCTCTTCAAATAATTGAATTAAATTAAATCAGACGGGTTTTATGTAACAAAGGAGGTACAATTTTATTTAAAAATGCTATTTTTTAATTATCTACACTTCAGTTTAGACTCATCTATTATTTTTCTTTACTTTATTTAAGATTATTTTATTTTATTTAAGATTATTTTATTTTATTANTCAGACGGGTTTTATGTAACAAAGGAGGTACAATTTTATTTAAAAATGCTCTTTTTTAATTATCTACACTTCAGTTTAGACTCATCTATTATTTTTCTTTACTTTATTTAAGATTATTTTATTTTATTTTATTTTATTTTATTTTATTTTATTTTATTTTATTTTATTTTATTTTATTTTATTTT
>NW_016174121.1:7251-11247 GCF_001687245.7 Rhagoletis zephyria
TTTATTTTATTTTATTTTATTTTATTTTATTTTATTTTATTTTATTTTATTTTATTTTATTTTATTTTATTTTATTTTATTTTATTTTATTTTTATTTTTTACTTGAACTGTTTTCAATTTTAAATATTGTGTAACCGCGTAAACCTCGTAAATAAATCGATTTTCCATACAAATAAGTTTACGAGGTTTACATGGTTACGAAGCATTTACGCGGTTAAATGATTGCCCTATGTTATCCTATGTTAACATTCAGTTCGCGCAATATGTACATATGTAATGTAAATACATATATATTCACTAACGGAATGCGTGCTAAATCATCAGTCCCCATTTCCTCATATTATCACATTTTTCTCCTTTAGCAAGTAGTTTGGTGCATCCTGCTAACTTGTTGCTATCTTGGCTTAAAAACAAAAAGCAATATGGCACACATGGTACTCACAATTAAACGTCTAATCCGCACAACACACTATTTTACACCCAAACGATTTGCCATAGCGTATACGCAACATGCAGCCAGGATTGTCAGCAAGATTTTCGCGAGATATTTGAAAATATCTATTAATAACCGAACCGACGCGGAACAGTAAGAACGAACGCGATATTACCGTTTATAATTTTTTTCGAAATATTTTCAATCAAGTTTTCTTTTTAATTTTTTTTTTCTCAAAGATTTTAATGCATTCGCAGATTTCTCCGTTTTTAAGATAATTCGCACATCAAAGAGCCGTCATCGACTGAAGATTTTCAGTGGAGTTCACGCAATATATATTACAGTATCGCTTGCAAACTTTACAACATAAGATGCTCAGCAGCTGACGGATGATGAGCTTTCAGTGGTGCTCCTACCACAAAAGAGCGTACTCTCAAAAAAGGATACCAAGAGTGCTATGAACCATGCGCAATTAAGTTCACGAGGTGACTCTTAGTTTTATTGAAGAGTCAGGATGGCAGCAAAGAAAGAGCATAAATAAATGGCATATAAAGGACCTAAAAGTTAGGGAAGCTTTGCTGAAGATGTCGCTAAATTATGAATGTACGGATAAATACAAATTATTTTCAAAGATTTATTTATTCTTTTATGTGTATGTACAACAATTCACAACATAATTTTTAACTACGAAACAAGATAAAAAAACAGTATTTACAAAATATAAATCTAAACAAAATTAACATCAAAATATTGTACTTCAAAATCTACAAAAATCTGAATCAAAGCTCTTACTAACAATACAGTTAGTGGCCGATGTGTCCTACACTATAACTATAACCTCCATGTCCAAGCGGAAAGACATTTGCCGCTGCTGGAACGCTATTTCCCGTGAATGTGTGCAATCCGTTTCGCAGACCATGCAGTTGATAAATTTTTGCACTTCGTCCCAAGTTATAGGCTACGCTAGGAGATGGCACTGATCGCTCCTCGACAATCTCGTAAGCTGTGTCATTCAAAGCATTCAGACGTTGGCCGTTCGTATACAAATCACCACGTATAGGATTAGATGGTGTGAATAGAGTCTGTGCCGGTACCGCACTTCTACTCGGATATTTGAATCGCATCAGCCGGAAGTTTATTTCTTGTCTATTGACGGTTTCTAATGTGAATCGGTTAAACTTCGACGACATGGCGTACACCACACCAGCATCCCATGGAGAGTCGCCTATATCGGCAACGAATTGTAATGCATCCACATCGTAGGCGAGTACAGCCTGTTTATTTGTTTGCGGATGCCAGGAGACAATTGCGGTTTCAGTAACGGGACTAAATAAGAGGCTGCCATCTTGCGGTGATAAGTAAAGTGGTAATCCCTGAGATGACTTTTTGCCCAGAAATTGAATTGGTAATACGTCGTGCAGGCGACGTGGTCCAGCACGTAATGCTTCTTTGGTTATCGAAAAGATGCTGAAAAAATTCAAATTAGAAGAAAGAAAGTATTCAAAGTAGGAGATAACTCAATACGATTATTAATTNAAATTCAAATTAGAAGAAAGAAAGTATTCAAAGCAGGAGATAACTCAATACGATTATTAATTGAGTTACCTAAAACATGATTACTCAAAAAAAGACTTTTTCTCGTTAAAAGGGTTTGCTTTGGAAAAGGCTTAACTTCTTTTTCACAATGTGTTCAAGGCGAATTCATATAAGGTGATGTTACCAGAGCTTATAATTTCTAGACGACTTGGTACTGAGAGTCAAAATTATACCGTCACTAGAAACGAAAAACGGCGCGAGCTCAAAAGTTGATCGCGAAAAAAGACGCATAAAAAAAACTTCAGCGAAGAAAGGCGGCTAAACTTAGGCGACGGCAAAGAAAGACGCGTTAACTTATTTTCGCAGTCAACTATGTTTGCGGGTGTAATAGTATGTATACTCCACAAATAGTTTATGGAGAATAATGTTGAAGAGAAAGTCCTTGGCTAGATATAAATCTATATTTACGCGCCTTTTTTCGTCTAAGGTTTTTTACACATATTTTTTCGTCAATGCGTCCTTTTTCGCCGCCAAAACAATGGCGCGCCTTTATTCGTGTCTAGTGACGATACGTAGTTAAAAATTTGTTCGTAATCTTACCATTATTATGCATATAGTTTCTTAGCGTTGTTTTTGTTTTTGTGCTGCTGCTATCACCCTATGTGAATTCGCGTTGAATGTGTATTCGGAATTATTTCGGGACTTAACTGCAGTTAATCCAGTTTGAGTTCTAGAGTTAATTCTCAAACTGTATGCCTTTTGGAGCAGGTTTTGAGTTCATTCTTACCGATCGGTAGCTAATGGTTGGAAATAAAGTATTCCGTTGACTGCATCAAAAGCTAAGCCAATAACACCATCCATAATGAAAAAGCGATCATTTAGTACTTGTACCAAACCCAAGTCTGGATCAGGCCACATAGCAGGATGTTGAAGACGCCATACCATATCACGTGCACCATCGTAAACGATAATTGCTATTTGTAAAAGAAATAATAATATGAAATCAGAAAAATTCGTATCTAACAACATAGCATTTGGTTAACTTATTGCAAAAACTATTTCAAAGATCGAGAATTTCCCACCAGGATGCAGTCTCTTACTTCCTCGTAAAAACTACGTGGGCTTCTAATGTGTGAATATTTGGAATAACCTCTTGAGTATTTCACTCGGTCACTTCAGGCTGTAAATCTAGGTACACTACCTCGAACTTCAAAGAGACGTTGATTAATAGATTCCACATCAAGAAGTATAAAACTCTTCACTAAGGGCGCTGTTACGCAGACGATAATTTGATCTCTGGTCCCAAATTTTTGTTGCCTTCTCTAGCGGGTTTTCAGAAAAATTTAGCCTTTTCTATTCGAAAATAGTTGGCAGCACCGCTGGTCATGCAATTCAGTTCTCTCTTAAATTTTTTATTGTGCAGTGAAAGCAACAACAATTGTGACCAGAGATCATATGATCGCCTGCGTAACTGCGCCATAAGCGGTACCTGTGTTTGCCTTCCTCGGCATTATCGCTGAACCTTACTATGCCATTACTGTCCGTCAAATGAAAGCACTTACTTAAGGCGATAGAGACAAAATTTATATTTTTTGACTTAGTGTTTCAGCAGGCAAGTGGATTTGCCGATATTCGGTTCAGAGTATGGGTCATTATTTTTAGAATCGTACAGATATAAGAAAAAGTTTAATTTTTCTAAACGACTGTAAATTCTTTTTTGGCACTTTTTTGGAAATTAAGTCTACAAAAGATGTCGGGAGTTCATAAAAAATTTCAAGATATGAAGGTTGTGATTTGGATGATTCACCGAACTTTGCCACATTCAAAGTTCAATGGCGCATATTCAAAGTGAAAACAAAGTCAACGCTAAAGTTAGTTGCTGCTTTTTGGCATACTTTTAAATAGAATATCTGTACTAAAAGCTGTAGCTAACTTTAGAGTCGACTTTATTTTATTTTAAACTCAATCCTAGAAAATTATATTTTTTGATAATATCCATTGTGGGAGCGACTATGTATTAATTGTT
>NW_016174122.1:0-11246 GCF_001687245.7 Rhagoletis zephyria
ATTTTTGTATACATATGTATGCATGTATGTATATGTACATTACCACAGTCGAGCAAGAGCAACTAGTACAAGTAAATTTTTGTGATGCACTCATATGCGATCTGTAAGACATTAGTACTCTTTTTAGATGCGTTAAAATCCATGCAAATTTGCTTAAAGCTAAAATATTTATAACTTAGTTGAAATGTAATTAAATGAAAAATACATTCAGCTTCTTTTGATATTTAATCTGATTTAGTCTATACATACATATTTAGAATGCGATGTATTAGCATTTCAATTAAATATGAGTTTATTTTAAGATTCTTAAAAATAAAATAGAAAGGTTATCATTTTCTACATAATCAAAAGCGTCAGCCCATTGGTGGTCTCCTGCTTTGGGTAGAAGTGTGACACGGTCTATTGAATAATCGACTTTTTGCTCAATAAATAATTAACATTTATATGTATGTTATTTCTGACGGACGCATACAGGCGATTTTTGTAGTTTTTTTTTTGTAGACGATCGCCGATCAGCAAGCAATAGCAAAGACCAGGCGGCATTCTTTCCTTTGAAAATATGCAAAAAAAAAAATAAATAAAATTTAAAAAAGAAATCTTGCAAATCCTACTAATGGTACTAATATTATAAATGTGAAGAATTGCGCTGGAGTTTGTACTCTAAACGGCTCGACGTATTTCAATGAAATTTGACTCACAGATAGGTTGTAATTAATATCCAGGATATTTTTAGAAGATTTTCCACCTTTTCCAAAAGTTAAAATTAATTCATTAATAAATTAAATGAAAGACTGCAACAAAGTAAACGTCAAACAAAAGGGATTCAAAGGCTACACAGCCACACAAAAAAAAATTTGTGTTCTGACCCAAAGGTCTCACTATGTGTACTACAGTTCTATCTGGGTCGAGTGAACTAATTAATGCAAGACCAGTTCATAAAATGCAGATTGTTCACTATATCCAGTTGAGTTTTTTGTTCTTTAAAATCAATTTTATTGCGCAGTACGTCTTTTGAAGTTAAATTTTTAAGAACTCTGAAATGTCGTCTTTTCCCTCAGCTAATGCCAACACATGTTTCCTGTTGTTGTTCTATCGTTGTCGTCAAGCTCTATTAGCGGTAGACCCTGGAAGCGTGCAGCCTCGATGGGGTCTGTCCATACGGCCAGAGGCGTTAGCAGGGTGGGGTTCAGTGGGTATGCGAAAGAATGCTGCGAGTCATGGGGCTTTTCTCCGAATGCAGGGAATTCATTTGGCACATTTGCATTTATTCTGCTCAAGTATGAGTTCAACCTGCTGCAGTAGCCAGATCGAAGTTGGGCTATGGGGTCCGACTCTCCCGAGGCAGACGAAGCTCTGTCTCGTCCACGTCTGGTGGTTGCGTGTCCAGAACGGCATACACAGATCGAGAGTCTATATAACTGTCGGTAGGCTGTTGGGTCCAGAGGTAGTTTTTTGAACCCCCGGACTTCGTCCGTCAGTTCATAAAGATGCCTTTGACGTGCCGTCGCGGAGGTTCTTCCGCAAGCAGATATCTGTTCGGGTACCTAACACGGTGACACCCTACTAGGAATTGCTTGCAGAGCATTGTGTTATGTTCCTTAATCGGGAGCACGTTGGCCTCGTTGCGCAGGTGATGTTTCGGCAACATCAGAAGGCATCCTGTCGCTGTCTGAGTGCCGTGTTTTGGCAAGTCTGCAGTTTCATTCACTGCGTCCTACTAGTGCCCGATAACCACACAGGCGTTGCATAGTTCAGAACCGGGCGGCCAATTGCCTTGTACGTTGCCAGCAACATTTCTTTGTTCTTTGTCTTAGGGGAGAGGGTTAGGCTCCGTGCAGGGACGAAGCGAGAAAACTCGGTGAAATAACCATTATCGAGCAATCGTCAGCATAAGAGACAATCGAGACTACCTCTGGTGGTTGAGGGAGCTTAGAAATGTAAATGTTGAACAGTAGTGGGGAAAGGGCGCCACCCCGTTGATCTCGCTGTTTTATTTTCCTATGTTTGCTCGATTTGTCTCTAAAGATCACTGACGACCATTCAGGTATTTCGCAGCCCACCGTTTGTCTTCTAGTAGCGTTACTTGAATAGTTCTATATAGCTATCGGGCGAGAAGACTCCTTTGTTGGACGGTTTCCCCGGTGGACAATCACCTCACGGTTGACCAAAGCCTGCTCACACCAGAGGCGAAGTTACAGGTCTTCAGATGGTCTTCCCACTTCTTCCGCTTATGTACGTTCACTAGTTGCCGAATCTCCGAGTTGCGATCCCTATACGGGGATTTACGGGATCGGCCTGGAGAAGGGATTAACCTTTTTGTTATTAAATTTGTCGTTACAGTTTCGAATTTGGAAGGAATTGGTTTTAAATTTTGTTCACTCCACAAAGACACAAAATTGTTCACTCTATAGAGTACTCAATGGAAAAATTTTCATGTTCACTCTTTCGAGGTGTTCGTAGCATCGGGTGTTCACTCCAGCCAGATAACACTGTATATGTTTTTGGGGTCGCTGAATCCGAATCCGAGGTCCATTTAACCCCATCAGTTCAGGGTTTTGATATAACCCCAGAAAACCAATATGGCGGACACCTTTTGGAAAAATTCATCGGATTCGCTTGAAACTCGTTACTCGGGGGTTTTCGGGGTCGCTAATTACGAATATGATATTATTTTTTCAAAATTCAAAATGGCGGATCCAATATGGCGGCCACATTTTTGTAAAATTCATCGGATTCGCTTGAAAATCGTTACTCAGGGGTTTTGGGAGTCACCGATTACGAATTTGATGCCAGTTTACGAAAATTCAAAATGGCGGATCCAATATGGCGGACACTTTTTGTAAAATTCGTCGGATTCGCTTGAAAATCGTTACTCAGGGGTTTTAGGGGTCGCTGAATCCCAATTTGATGCCAGTTTTCAAAAATTCAAAAGAAGGGACAAAATTATTTTAACGGTTTGGATCAAACCCACTCCTGATGGAGGTATGCTTTACTCTATCCCGTGTAGAAGTTTCCATATTATGACTAAAATATGTCAATTTCTACACGGGATATTAAGGGAAAATATCGATATTAAATTCTATTTCAACATAAAAACTCTTAAAGAATATGAAGCTTAAGTTCCCTTTTAGCCCTTTTTAGGGCTATACATGATGTACAAAATCCGATCGAGCAACCTCCCCGCGGTGTACATCGGGTAATGCCAATGCCGACGGTACAAGGATTTAGAAGATTGGTCTTAATTAAATGAATGTAATAATAAAGTCATTGTTTGAGGTTAGAAAAAATGTCTGATTTTAATAGAGTTAAATAGACCTCGAATTCGGGTTCAGCGAAGCCTAAAACCCCTGAGTAACGATTTTCAAGCGAATCCGACGAATTTTACAAAAAGTGTCCGCCATATTGGATCCGCCATTTTGAATTTTCGAAAACTGACATCAAATTCGTAATCGGTGACTCCCAAAACCCCTGAGTAACGATTTTCAAGCGAATCCGATGAATTTTACAAAAATGTGTCCGCCATATTGGATCCGCCATTTTGAATTTTGAAAAAATAATATCATATTCGTAATTAGCGACCCCGAAAACCCCCGAGTAAGTTTAATTAACAAATTAAAGGTGAGAATTTTAAGAGAGCTCCATATATATATGTATTACGAAAATATTTTTAAGGAGGGTTGCCACCTGTTTAGAAATTCAAAAGTAATTTGAGTGGCAAGTTAAATTAAATAGTTTAATATGGGTTTCAAACAAGAGAGGTTTGCGTAAGCTTTATTTTAAAAATATTTTGAAGAGGGTTGACCCCTGTTTGGAAATTCAAAGCCAAAATAGTTAACATGTTACGAGAAATATTTTAACATGGGCATGAAGCGATAGTAATTTAAGAAAGCTTAATTATGGAAATATTATTAATAAATAAATAAATAAATAAATAAATAGAGTTGCCACTTATTTGGAAATTCAAAACGAAGTAGTTAACTAGTTTGATGAAATACTTTAATATTGGTAAGAAAGGATAGATATTTAAGCAAGCTTTATTTCTAAAATACTTTAAAAGAGATAAGTTCCGGTTCAATTTCACGTGCGCCTTATTGAAACAATAAACAAGTTGTTCTCCAAAATATTTTTTCAGCGGGTTGCTTTTCACTTAAGGGAGAATTTCAACCCCAGCCAATTTGAATTCAAAGCGAATTTGATTGAAATTCACTCCGAAATGAATTGCAGAACCTGCGTGATAATTGCGATGTGCTGAGTCGGTACTTTTAAGTATTGATCGACACTCGGTACCGATTTAAAAAGTGTCGAATACTTTCGTTACTCGATACCGATATTCTCGAATTTATAATAAGAGCGCACAATATCCAAAAAGATGCAATTAAAACAATATATTTTCCGTACAGGTTTTATGTCGGTTATGCGAATGGAGGCTTCTATGAACACATCATGGAGAGACCTCTTGAATATCATTTTCCGTGTTCCAAAAATATAGCCAACCGAAATTCTACTTAAAAAGTATGTAATTTATCATACATCATTTTTAATTATATTTATTAAATAGTCAGGGATAAATTTTTCCATAAAGCTTTACACTAACTATTAATGCTTGAAACACACTTAACTTTTTCTTGAGATGTGGGAATAACAAGCACAACAAATTTGACAGCTAAAAATCTGAGGTTTGCCTGTAAACTGGGCTTTGATTGAGATTATATTTATATGTGAACATACTTTAAGCTATGCAATATGTAAGTATGTACGTACATGCATACGTATTTATTTACAAAAAAACTATTCATTTATTAACATCAAATTAATTCATAATTGTAAATTTTAGCTGTAAAAGTTTTTTTAACTTAAGTAATAAAACTTTGAGTGATGCAAAATATTTCGAAATTTCTGTCGGTTTAGCAGGTACGTGTATCTACATAACATACATACATACATATAAATATTCATTATGCATTATGTATAGACATATGTACATATATTTGAAGTGTTAAAAGCTTATCAGCATATTATCCACACCAAATGAGTTTACTCTGTCTGTCGATTCTGTCGTGATTTCATTTGATTAGATTGGCTTGGCTTGGATTGGCTTGGCTTGGAGACCTGTCACTTACAATTCAATGCGAATTGATATTACTAATAATATTGTGGCGCCAACAACAACAACAACAACAACGTAGTATGTTCACGAAAAAGGCACGTCGTTATCGCCAAAACCGTCTACTAAATATGTAGTATGTATGTGAATATTTACATATATAAACCAGTTGCATGCTAATATGCGAGTTATTACCATCATTTGTACAATTAGTTAGAAGATAAACTGTATGCTTTTCCTTCGCGCAAAAGCTCAGCCAAATTTAATACATATTTACAGGGGTATGTACATTAGGGTAAAAAATAATTAATATAAAAAAATATTTTTTGGAATCGCTCGGAGTGGGGACCGAACCTGGGTGCGTCTGCGTTCACTACTTCAACAGCTAAACAAAACTTAGAACCTTATTTTACCATTTGAAAATCAAGCAATCTTGTTTTAAAGTTAAAATTCTGTTTTAGCCATAAAATGCATTTTAATTTGACTATAAAGAGTTTATCATATTAAGAGAAAAAACTATTTTTGACAGAAAATGATGATCTCCATTAAAAATTTATTAAAAATAATGGGGAATAGTCACAGATGAAATAAAGCTTACTCTATGTAGCTTTTTTGGCAGATTTTCCGTTGAAAAAAGCTAAAACTAACGTTAGAGTCGGTTTTATTTCGACTATGAATATGCCCTAATAAGTGTCTACACTTTTTTTGGCTGAGACACCTTTTTTTGCGACTTTCGAAAAATTTTCAGCGGTAATACTGATCGTACTTGCAAATAGATACTCGATACTTTTTCCCCTTAACCGGAATTTGTAATCGATGCTTTTTGGAGGTTGGTACTCTTTTAATCATAATTCATTTCATAAATTCATTCCATCACGTCAAACTTTCTATTTCCCATTATGTTTAAGTATGAAAAGATTTATTTCCGCTCTATAGAAAAAATAAAATAAAATTACAGACTTTATATATATTCTGTACTCGATACTTTGTTCCGATACCAGAAACAAGTAAAATATCGATACCAAGGTGGAATCGAATGGTCCCAAATCACATCAGTCCTACATTAACCCTTTGTATGGTGATCTCCTCTAACTTAGCAAATACTTTGAATTAAAAAAATGTAGAAAACTACAAAACAAATTACCAAATTAACAAAATCAAAAAAGAAATAAAAATGACGAAGTAAAACGGCAGCGTTTAATGCTCTGATTTTTTGTTTTGCTCTTTGAGCTTCTCAAATGGGCACGAAAAAGACAGAAAGTCTGAGCATTGTTAGTGTACGGTAAATCTGTGGTCATAAGCAATAACCGCCTAAGTCGACTTAAGAAATAATTGAATTATATATGCTATCGTATTCTGCAACTACTATTCCATGTATATGTGAAATCCCCATCTCGCCAGCTAGGCTATTTAAAAAGTTATAGACAAACATATTTTGGTTTCCCCATAAGGTTAACATTACCATCCAAATGTTTAATACGTTTTTTCTCTCGAATTCAGGTTTTTCCACTTTGGCGGTTATTGCTTATGACCACAGAAATATAGAAATTGCTATTCACAATTTTAGTTTTTTTTTTCAATAGCGCATATGTATGTACATTATGATAGCGTTAAGCTTATGTTTGTGCTTTTTTAGATGCCAAATTTTGGCTCTTTGTTTGTTTTTTATTTTATTATTTTTCATCTTTGTATTTGTTTTCCTTTACTTTTGCGGATTTGGTGTTAGAAGCAGTTTTTCCCTATACATTTACTAACTTTATACCCATAACTGTTAAGAATATAAGATAGTAGATTGTGAAATTCGTAAAGCGGAAAGGCTTTCAAATCTTGAAAACATACAACAAATTGCTTATAACGACACGCCTATAACCTTATTATTGTTATTATTGTACAAGATTTAAACAAGCCTCCGAGGTTGTATGTATGTATATTTATACCTAAAATACACATATGGCAATTTTCATCTCGTTTAAGACTTTCGGCGAAATGCCATTAAAAATTTTAACGAAAATATTTCTACCGATTATTGTTCACTTATCGCACCTTCAACAAATCTATATCCACAAATTTGTCAAAATCAGAGGAGGCTTCAGAAAATTCCTAAGCCGTTTTAGGAAAGCGTTGCCACATTCAAAGGTATCCAGTGAAGCCTTATTTCATTCAAAACCATCTTAGGGCGATGTTTCAGCCCATTTAGTCACAAGCCGATAAGTATTTCAATCTGTATTGAACCACTTGGAAAAAAACATATGCATGTATATTTATTTACTAGAGCTTTCACACAAGCCGCCGCACAGTAGTCTGAAATCAAAAAATTGGGTTCAAAATAGCGTAGGGCCTCCAATTCTCAACCGATTTGTTTGATAATTATTTCACAATGTCAGCCAAAAAAAAATTACATTATTAAAAATCCACGCATTTATTTAGCCTCTTGAAACTACATACCTTCGTTTTTTCTACAAATAAAAAAATTGTTTGGTGAAATTTTTTTATAACATTTCAAAATTCACTCGTGCTATTTTTTCGTTTCAAGAGCAGCAGGATAATGAATTTTTTACCAAATTGCTACTTTCTCTGCACTGTACACAAAAAAAAAAAATAAAATATTAATATAAGCAAATACAAATTCAAAAAGCGGGCTCGGCAAATCTCTTCTAAATCTCATCAGTTTTCATCTCAAAAAAAAAAAAAAATCAAATCGTTGGAGAATTGGAGGTTCTACGCTATTTTGAACCCAACTTTTTGATTTCAGAATTTTCTTTTGCCGTTGGGGTTTCCATATATAGGGGGCAGCACAAATGAGTTCATGCTGATGCTTGTTAAATGTTTGTAAGGATTTAAAAGTTATTTTTTTGTTATTTTTTTATTTTATTTAAATATGGTTCATGCTTTAACCAAAACCATACCTATATGTAAATCAAACTTTTAGACTTTATCAGAGCTTAGAAAAATTCAANAAAAATACGCTTAAGTTAGTAGATATTTAGTTGGCGTTGTGGCTTACCAAAATTACTCCTGTGGTGATGTTGATATGCGGCCGCCGTTGGACCATTACCAGCATTGTTGTTGTGCATCTTGGACGCAATCCGATAACCGGATTCGGAATAATTATACTGATTGTAAGTGAAACGCATTGTTAGGCACTTGTCCGTGTTTGCTTGCTGTGAAGAGAGCAATGATAACGACGGCAACGAGGGCGATGACGAGTAAGGCAAAAAAATTGCTGGCGTTCAATAAATGTACTACATACATACATATGTACATATGTATCAATGTACATAGGTGTGTGTCGTCGTTGAACACTTGATGCTAAATATTTTTAATGTTTATTTTTGGTATTTATTTATTTGACCGGCTGCTACGCACTGACCAACTCGTTCCTTACACTTTAGAGCACTTATTTGGGGCTTTAAGTATCGTATTGTTGTAAATTGTTGAATATTTTCACCCATAAGCCATGCGACGAGTGGTATAGTAAGTATACTTTTGTATATATTTTTATAATTTCTGTTTATTTCTCACTTAATATTTTGTTCCTTTTTTTTGTGTGTGTTTACTTGTCTGCCACATTTAGGACGATGTCTTTATCTCTATCTTTGTGAAAAAATCTGTTTTGCGGCATTTACAAAAACTGTTTAACTTCACAAACTTAAGAGAAGAGATGTGAAAAGAATGCAAATTTTAAGTACGTGCGGCATATGTACATTAGAATGGTCCAACAAAGTAAAGTCGAAATGTCAACGCCGCCACCCGCTAGGATTTTTCTATACCGAAAAAATGTACCCCTATTTTTAATTTTGAAGTCAAAAAATATTTAGGGAGTACTCAAAGTTTCCATGTATTTTATATGTGTGAAAAAAAAATCGTAGAAATGTCATACAATTCTTGAAAATCAATATTTTTCGATCGGAAAACTGTGGTTATCTTCAGAAAACTTCCAATATTAATACCCAATTGTTTATTTAACCATTTTTTAATGATAAAGATTTTTTATTGGACCCCCCTTGCATATTCTAGGGGACCTATAAAATATAGTTTCCATGAAAAAATGGTTAAATAAATAATTGCGTATTATTATTGGGAATCTTTTGAATGGAAACAGTGTTTTTCGATCGAGAAATATTGATTTTCAAGAATTTTACATAGTTTCTACGAAAAGTTGTTTTTTTCACCCATATAAAATACATGGAAAACTTTAAGCGCTTTGAGCACTCACTAATTTAAATTTTTTATTTCAAAATAAAAAAATATGGGTATAATTTTTTCGAGATATAACAATCCTAGCGGGTGGCGGCATTAAAATTCCAGCTTTAGTTTTTCACAAGCAGTTTTGGACCATTCTAATGTATATACATGCATACTGCTTAAGTAGGCGTGTACATACATATGTATATTACATACATGTATGTACATATGTACATATGTATGTATGTTACAAGTTAGTATTTAAAATGAGTATCAATTGATTTGAGCTGAGCGACGAATGAATTTCAAACTAATAAAGGCATTGCATATACATCCATAGCATTTACAGTGGCGGGAAAACAAATTGGGACGCGACATTTTAACAATTTTCGGCTACTTTTGCTTTATATTTCTTTTAAGTTTATTATTATTTTGATAAAATTAGAGTTCTCTATCAAACACAAACCATGGAAGTCAAATTAAGCGTACATTCCAAAACGTCAAAATACAAAGCATCAGCCTCTTTTATTTCTAAACTTCAGTAGATTATAATGCAAAATGTGTGCAACCACGGTTAGATGCTAGTTTTCAATTAGGTTGCGCAAGTTAGACTTTTTTCTAGGGCGGTTTAGAAATAAAAGAGACTTGTGTTTTAAGACCAGGGCGAACTCCAATAAGAACAACCATGGCGACCTAGAGACTGGTGTCCAAAACGTACTTAAATTATGGAGGGAACAATTTTCCACCCTATTGAATGGCAGCAGCTCTGAAGACGAACCCGAGCCTGCAGTCGATGACGATGTAGTCGATGTCCCACCGCCTGACTACAATGAAGTAGCGGTAGGTAAAGCGATTACGCGACCGAAAAATAACAAAGTCGCTGGAGCTGGCATGCCGGCCGAGCTATTCATGTACGGCAGCGAGGAGCTCATGAGGTGCATGCATCAGCTCTTATGCAGAATATCGTCAAAATAACGTGCTCGACAACTGGAATTCAAGTGGGCTCTACCCAATCCGCAACAAAGGCGACCCCGCCTTTCGCGCCAACTACCGCGGAATCAGCCCTCTAAGCATAGGTTACAAGGCCAAAACTTGCTAAAATTTCGCGCCCCTAATTATTTTGCCGCAACTGTATTCGCTCATTAGTGTGTGTGTCGTTTATTCTGTTGCTGCTGTTGCTGCAGCGATTGTTGTAGCAATTGTAGAAAGCGAGCGAACGCAACAAGCTTGCATTTGGTGTTATTGCAGGCGCAGCAATGCAACCACAAAAGCCAAAACAACCACAACAGCAATCACCGACAATGAACCACACAACACACAAGAAACGCAAAAATTGAAGACGAAGAATTGTCGCCAACAGCGGCATCGTCAATTGTAATTTCAAGCGATATCAGTTTATTGGGCTGTATTTTTTCAGATTTCGGCATTCAATAAGACGACTGTCCAAAAATGAAAATAAAAATTAAAAAAATAAAAATAAAAGAATATAAATTTCTCGCTGGTCAGCAAAGTCGTCTACTGTACATAATCCTACACAGAGCGTTGCAACGCTGTAGATTCGATATTTGTATGTACGCGTATGTTCGCAGAATTAACAACAAAAAAATTCGTCGCCCCGAAAAACCAGTAGACGCAGCGCATAAAAACAAATTAAGTATTCATAGTATGTAAAATAAAACGGCGTTTTTTATTTATGTATATGTATTGCTGTAAACTATGTATATACGATTATTTTATTGCACTCGCTGGCCGCTTGCATTTTTCAACAATTTTTTATCAAGTTTTTGTAAATCATTTACATTTATTTTTTTGAACTTATTTTATTTATTTATTTATTTTTATTATTGTTTATTTTTTAACGCTTCAATGTTTGCTCTGATTTCCTCACATTCTGCTATCGAAACACTAACTCAATCCGGTCCAGTCGTTACATATTAATATATAAAGAAGTTTGCTT
>NW_016174123.1:0-11244 GCF_001687245.7 Rhagoletis zephyria
TAACTAACTCGCCGTATATCATTTGATTGCCTGTTTTGGGCTAATAATATACAGTTGAATGCAATGGCGAAGCCGCACTAATTCATAAACATACACACACAAATGCATATGTTTATAAGTAAGTACTATTGCATCCGATTATGTACGCCTTTGTATTCGGCTTGCATATGTATGCATTAATGTATGTAAATAAATAAGTACCTAAATGATTTATGTGGTCGACAGAGATAAACCCGACAGATGCAGGAAAATGGCGATGCTGGTACTAAATAGTGCTCCACTGTAACCAGTACTAGCCTTAGGTCAACTACCTAATCTTAAATTGTTTCCGTTTTCAGATTTTGATAGACGGAGCCTTTCGATGGGAATATGTGGAAATTAGTGCTCATCATCAGATTTTTATAGAGCTTGAGTTTGAAAATAATGGCTTAGATACACTCTCATCGGGTTTAAAAAGCTATATTTATGCGCGCTGTCATGGATTCTTACTCAAATGACGGTTATTATTATCACGCTGGGAGGCTTAACATTATTAGAGAAATGTTCCTTTACTTTGCGACCATATTTATCTAGTTACAAACTAGTTCGTGAACAACTACTTCTCTGAGGTTATTACCAATTTTCACTATCGCATACATACAAAATTTTGTAGATATATAGTATCGGCCATATAAACAGCACCCTCATTTCAAAGTTACATGGTTAATTTTTTATTTTTAAGACTTTTTAATTAAAATATAGTCCCTTATCAAACAAAATAAAATTCAAAAAATTTTCATAAAAATCTCAAACTTTTTGCTTAGAAGAGTTTGCATTTTTTTGGTTATACAGCTTTATAGCATATTCAATTTTAGTGTTTATTTTGCCGAAGTTGTTGTGGTTTTCTTCCATTAAAAATAAATGTACGTATTCGTTATATGAAAACTTGGAGCTTGCACATTATTGCACTAAAACTGAATGCGCTATAAAACTGTATACTCAAAAAAATTCAGCTACTTCTGAGGAAAACTTTGAAATTTAGATGAAAATTTGTTGCATTGGTTTTTAATTTTCTACAAAGTTTTAGAGTTGGGTTTGCTTAAAAATAAATAAATAAACATGAGTGGAAAACAATATATCACTTTCAAATGGGGGTGGTGCTATTGCTGTGGCCGATACTGTATGTGAGAGCATATACATATGTACAGGCATACATACAATCATTCATGAAACCTAGTTATGCGCGCTTCATTATTGCCTATTATTATGAAATTAATAAATATTTACCCAATTTCAGTTTAGCAATTTGAGGAAATTCAAATCAACTGAAAGTGTTAGTCGCGCGGGAAGGGAGTTGCTTTGAAATAGCGTCTCGTTTACGCCTAATGAAAGCGAAAAGTATCTAAACGCTGAATGGGGAACTTATCGATGAAATGATCTCATTAAAGTGGCTTTCATAAAAATTAAACGCTCCAGTAGATGTTGCTTATCACAAAAACAATCGATTTAGCTGGCAATTTAGGTGCCTTAGGCTCTTGAAATATTTATTAATTATTTTTTATATTATCTAGATTTGTTTCTAGTACCATATTCTAAGTAAACATGTCTCTAACTATGGCGAAAAACACATATGCAGTTATGGACAGAGACCCAGAATAACAATTATTTCATTTCAAATTTTCGTAAGAATTATAAAAGTCTTTTGATAATAATTATTGGTGAGAAAATTTTTTTAAGTCATAGATAACCATTATTTTAAAAGTCTTGTCATAATAATTATCATTAGGATAAATATTTTTAAGTCTTCAAAGACTTTTATTTTGAGACTTATATTATGAAAGTCTTTTGATAATAATTATGAATGCGAAAAAAATGTGTACATAGTACCGAACGGGTCCCAAAGCAAGCCCCAACTGGGCCCAAACTAATCCCCAATTAGTTCCGAACTGGTTCCCTCCAAGCCCAAGCCCCGAAATTTTTTCCCGCTCCTAATTATTATGAGAAGACTTTTAGAATATAAGTCTTAAAATAAAAGTCTTTGAAGACTTACAAATATTTATCTCTCTGATAATTATTATAAAAGGACTTTTATAATATAAGTCCTTGAATAGTAATTATAGGTGACTCGAAAAGTATTTATCTTAATATAAAGTTTATGGATTGACTTTTATTTATTTTTTTCTCTTATAATAGTTATGTCTCTGGTGATGGACCGCATAAAGTGACTGAGAATTACAAGTGCGGCGAAAATATATAGCGAAGCAACATTTTAACAAATTTTGGCTATATTTTTTAGCTAAATTAATATTTATTATTTTTTTTACAAAAGTATGGAAAAAAAGTTATGGAAAACAGCGAAATAAAGTCAGAAAAAAAATTATCAAAAATCAAGGCAACATTTCAGTAACTTCAAACTTGCACCTGGTTTACCAAAATTTATTGGGCTATGAAACTGCATACTCAAACGAATTCTGCAAAATCTGTTTAAAAAGTTGAAAATTTAGTGAAATTTTTTTTTAATTTTGGTACAAAGTTTGAAATATGAATTTATAAGGGTTTTGTTAGATAACGAGTTGTACTTTTACAAAAAAAAAAAAATAAAAACTATTAAATAAACAAAAGGAAAATAGGCAAAATTTGTTAAAGTGTTGCGTCCCTATTTATTTTTCCACCATTGTATACATTGTGGACTGAGAGACACTGATAGAAGGCTTTGCCGCGATTATCATGCAGCAGTTATTGAAAGTAATCACTTACTTATTAATTATTGCCGATTGGCTACACTTCAAAACCCACCACCCAAAAGAAACCCTCCGAAAATTCGGAGTCTTTAAAGATACCAAGAAATAGACGAGTGCTTTTTGTTATCAGAACTAATTTTGGTGGCGGACATGTGACTTTTTCATGCTTCAAACAGTTCCGAAAAAGGCAGAAAATATTTAAAAGCAAATCAAAGTGTTTATCTAAAAAAGTACACTTCGAGTAAGCAACTAACTACATACAAACAAGATGCAAGACATGTAAGGCACCCAATCGGAAAATCAACTAAAAATTAGTAAGTGCTTTTTATTAACTACAAATGGCCGAAATTCTCTTTTTTTTGTATACAATTGGCTTTACTACCATGGCGATGTTCAAATACTTTTTAAATTGGTTACTTTTTAAAATTGTCTACTTTATTCCGACAGGGTAGCTACACAACTGATTAGGTGTCCTGACTAAATTGTAGCGCAAGTGAAACCCATGAACTGCAATGATCACAACATGAAAAGGACCAGTTTTAAAAAACTTTTTCAAGGTAAAGCGAAATTCAAAAAAAAATAATCTTCAAATAACTGACAGAAGATGTTCCACTTAAAATTCCGTTGATAGGTAAATCCCTTCACAAAGAAACCATATGGGTAGCCAGAAAAGATTAATTCGATACAGGGAACACAAGAACAATAATAAAGAAGGGAGCGACAATCAAAGCAGCCCCTAGTTACGCAAAGCAGCCAAATTTTTTAGCGAATTAAGTAGTTAAGCCATTATTAGCTTTGTGTTTATTTCCGAATTAGAATGGGGTTGACTGAGTTGACAAAAAAGTAAAATGATTTGTAAACATACATACATACATATTTATGCGCACAGCCAGAAGAAATATTGAAACTTAAACCTGTGTAGCCTCAAATGGCTTGCTTCAAGGATCAGTTTGAGTAGAAAGCGTTGAAAAATGCGACAGCAGCAGCTGTGACATTGCAACGCTTTGTGGCGCGCATGAAATAGGAATCTACTGCCGATGAAAAAAGTGGTAAAGGATTATGGCAAACGACGCGAGAGGACAATAGACGGAAGGCACGACAGGAGTTAAGTGAGCTGGAAAATTAAATGTTGCTGGCTCTAGCTCGCTTAAAAAGAGCGAAAGGATTGATGGGCATAACTTGAATAGTTTATAGGCATATTCAGTAGCAGAAGAACACGCGCACATGCTCGTATGATAAATTTATTTATGTATTTTTAATAACATACATACTACATGTAGACATCACGTTAATGCGTCCCTTTTCTTACGTCCTTGCTTAGAGATAGTAAATATCTGTCATGCCTTTATTTACATGAGCTTAATAAATTTAAAGCGATTTATTAGCAGCACAAGCGGCCTGTTAAACCAACAACAATAATAACCACTAACAACAAACACATAGAATAGCTGTGTACTACAAAAATTACTCTAGATTGACGTAGAGGTTGGCAAAGCGTCCGCGGATGGAGGTCGTTTGACCTTTCGCTAAGTATCGCTCTGTACAAACTCACTCGCTCATAGTGCTTCGCTTCTCACTCTTACTCTCCGCTGGTGTGTGGCTGTGCTGTTATGTTACTACATATGTATTATTATTTGTTATATTATTAGCCGATTTTCCCTATTGGTGTTTTTGTTGTTAAGGCTGTTAATCCTTTTATAACACTTGCTTGCCCTGAACTATAAGTACACACATATTTACGCACACATGCATGCAAGCGCTTTTACAAGCACTTTTTCAATGGATTCTTATGGTGGAATGACGTTGTGGCACTAGGGACCAGCCGAGCAGGCTGGGCGGCAACATTTGAGGGACGTTAAATTTATTTATGCAAACAAGCAGGCGGCGCTTGTAGGACATCACTGAGCGAGAGAAAAAAGGGTTTGCAAATAGCTTGCGTGTTACTCTTGACAATGTTGCATGCAACATATGGTGTTAGAAAAATGTATAAATGTTCAGCAAGATGACGGAAAAAGTGAAAAATGAGACTTTGTTGTGGAAGTGGGCGCAAGAAAAGCAAGAAAGAGGTAGAGTTGGTGGGTGGGAAATGTATATGAGGGATTCGTGGGAAAATTGAGAAAAATTAATGAAGGGAATTTAGAAAAATGATAGGCTGAATTTGTTTTCAGTTCAAATTTTGGAATTAGGTATAAAAGACCAGCTGAAAAATTACTACTTTTATATGAAACTAGCAAAAAATTTGGCTCAAAAGATTTAAGATTTTTTAAGGTTTTAAATAGTTTCCACCTATTAAAAAAACAAAAAGCCAACAAATTAAATGACATTAAAAATATAAATAAAAGAATAAGGTAAGAATAAAATAAAGAACAAAATAAAGTAAAATATTTAAAACCAAAGTAAAATAAAACAACAAAGTAGCGAAATTTTAATATAAAAAATTAACCACTTCAATAAAATAATTTAATTTAAAAAAAATTAAACAAAAGTCAACGACATTTTCACAAAAAAAATTATTCCTGCAAAAATGTCCTCGGCTAAAAAACTTACATTTGTTAACTTTATTTTTATGCAAAAAGTTTTAATTCCTTTAACTAAAAATGTTTGAGCATCAATCACATTCTCTGCGTATTTTTCAATTCAAATCGAAATTTTGTTCCCTTAAAAATACCTTTTTTAGGTTTTTTATACAAATAACATTAAAAAATAAAAATTATAACTAAGAAAGAAAAACGCTTTTCTCGGTTCCAAAGAATAGCTCAAAGAGATAGATATGTTACAAAAAAAGAAAATGCATTTTAAAAATTGTTTAGTTTTTTCGCAAAAAAAATGTTTTTTAGTATTTATGTCCGTTAGAGTGGTCCGTAAAATATCAACTCATGGGCACCCCTTTATTTCGCTCCACGTGCACAATAAAGATATTCACAAAGATTTCAAAAAAAAAATATAGATCGCTACCAAGGTTTTAAAAAATTAATTTTTTTAAATCGTAAATATTCGAAAAAATTTTGACTTTGACCAGCTATAACTCAGCAAGTTTCTGAATTTATATGAATAAGTTGCAATAATATGTAAAATTTCGTCGAATTTTTGTGATTTTACACAAAAATTTAGTTTTTTTTCAGTTGCTGTAGCTATCCCTAATTTAATTTCAATCGTTTTAAATTTTTTTGGCTGTTTTTTTTAAGGTGTTCCTGCCAAACACTAACATATGTGTAAGTGCCAATCTATTATAATTCCTGCAAAAGTTAAAATTTATGTTAATTGCTTCTTCGGAATATATATATATATGTATATTTTTTTAATTTTTGAAAATATTTAAGAAACAAGAATTCAAATTGTTCATTACGCTTAATTCTAACACTAGGCATTCTGGCATAAATGTTTTATATTTTTTATTTTAAAACTCAAACAAATTATTTTATTTTTCGAAAAATTAACAATGGCAGGAACAACTTTACCAGTCCAATCATTTTTAAACTAAAGAAATACAAAGAAAATCGCATGAAAAATTTATTTAGAAAAACTTAAAAATTCTAGATTTAGTCTACATAAATATCAGATGCAAGCATCCGCCTCCCTTAAAACAGTGCTTTTCAGTTTTATTGCAGGGCGTTTGTTCAACAACAGAGATATTTTTAATATTAAATTTCTCTGAGAAAAAAAAACAAAAATCGAAAACTCAACAACGTTGCTGCTACATCATAAATCTCGCTTTGGAGAACACGCCCTGGCCGAGTACAAAAGGCGAAAGCAATTGTCAGCATGAAAATATGTTTGTGTGTGTATTTGTAAGTGTGTAGTACGTGTTTGTCACGCCTCAAAACTGCACAATTTTATTTATTGAAAATCCATTAACAAAAAAAAATAAATAAATGAAAAATTTTAAATTGATATTTAAAATTCGGTCAATGCAATAGAATACCCAAGGAGACATATGAAGGCAACGAGTTATACATATTAACACAACTGCAAAAAGCGCCTCTTCCCCCTTTACCAAAGGCGCTGCACCTTTCGATTTACTCGTCTCCAAATGGCATTTTCTCAGTTCAGTTGGTGGAGGGTGAACGGCGGCATTCAAACTTTTGGAATGCGACGACATTGTGCATTGGAATGCCGTGTCTCCTCACGCTGACTGCGCTACTGGTTCGCT
This sequence comes from Rhagoletis zephyria, assembly GCF_001687245.7. Classification (NCBI taxonomy): domain Eukaryota; kingdom Metazoa; phylum Arthropoda; class Insecta; order Diptera; family Tephritidae; genus Rhagoletis; species Rhagoletis zephyria. The sequence goes on from NW_016174123.1 coordinate 6,871, forward strand.
CGCTCGCTTACTTGCATAGTTGTGATGCTTACTTACAATACATTGTATTTGCTACCAAATTTGGTGCATGCAACATTTAATTGTGCGCTTAATCACCAATGAAAATTGCTTGTAAAAAATTTCAAAAAAGTCACGAATTTGAAGTTGCTTAAATTTGCAGCTCTGGCTGACTGGCTGGAGTATACACACGTAAGGAATTTGTGTACATAAAATTTATTGGTGAATGTGCATTGAAATACTCACGTATTGAGTGGTTAAAGGTAGTATGTTGTAGAGTTGGCTGAGGAATGGCAGCCTTTCTTTTTAGTTTACTTAGCAAGTGGGTACATATGTATGTACATACATGCATATGTATTAAGAATTTTTGGTGAAGTGAAAATATTTTCTGAATATTCGTCTAGAAAGAACTAATTATTTTGGCTGTTAAAAATCCAAAAAAATATGAAAAATAAATAAGTTATTTGATTTTTTTTATTGTCTTCAACTCATTATTCTTTCTTCTTATGTATAAATAACTTATTTTGGTGAAAAATATTTTTTGAAAGGTTGAATTTTACAAGTACAATTTTTTTCAAATTTCTTTCAAAAAAGTGTTTAAAAAATCCATAAACATATCTACACTATAAAAACGAAACTTTTGTTAAAGACTTTAACAATTTTTTTAAGTCTTAAATTAAAAGAAATATATAAAATATTTAAGATTTTTTAAATTAAATGCTTATATTTTATTTTTATTTTTTTTTTAAGTTTTGTTGACAAGTTTTGTTGACAAGCTTTGTTGTGCTTGAAAATGCTATTCAAACCTTTAGGATTTTATAAAAAAAAATTGTTGAAAAGCTCAGCATTCGTAAGATGCTCAGAACTTCCGGAGTTTTTTTTAAACAATTTTGTAAAATTTCTTTTGTAAAAACTCCATCGAAATGCGGAGTGTTTGGAGAGCACTTTAATTATTTTGTTTTTAAATTAATTTTCTAAAACATAGAAAGCTCCATAGCAAATTCTTTAAAATTTAAACAAGCTTCAAGAGTTTTTAATTTTCAATGAATTTTGAGTAAGCTTCGACTTAGTGAGTAGGGCTGTTATAGCTTGCAGGGTTTCATTGAAAAAATAAATAAAAATCAAGAACTTTATAAATGAGATTTAAAGTTTTGCAAAGTTTGTTTTTTTTAGAAATTTCGAAATAGGGCTACTTGAACTTTGAAAGCTTCTTAAAAATTCGTAACAATTTGAACACAGTGGAAAGCGCTTTAAAGCGTTTAAATTTTAAGTGCCTTTAAGCGCTTTTGAACACTTGATACATATTTTTTCTTATATATTATAAATTATTCGATACTAATGTTAAGCTTATTGAAAACCTTTTGAAAGCTGTAATCAAAACCTCTTTAATATATTAGGGAAGATAAAGAGTATTTGAAGAGCCTTTGCTTTGAAAAGCTTCTCCAGAGCTTTTACTTTGATAAGCTTTTCAAAGGGTTTTGGTTGTGAAAGAATTTTTGCAGCTTTTGCTTTACAAGGTTTTTGAACATTATTTATTTTTGAAGCCTTTGAAGAGCTTTTGCTTTGATAACTTGTTTGCCTACCTTATATTTTACAACTTTAAGGGCTCACTTGAAATGTTCTTTGAACTTGTGAATGTAGTTGATAATCCTCTTGAGGGCTTTTTTCCTTCTTTTTCTAACATTTAGGCAGATTTAGAGTATTTTTTTTTTGAATTTTTTAAACTTTCAACGCTTTGCTAAGAGTTTGCTTAACGCAGTTGAAAAGCTTCTGATTAACTTTTCGAGCTTTTCAAACAAATGTTATGCATCTCACGGAGAGTCTTCATAGCTCCAGATAATTTAAAGCTTCATACCATTATTTAGTAGCAGGTAAATGAACAGTAGGCATTTAAAGATTTAGCAAGGTCTGTGAAAAAGTTAAATTTTGAAATTTTTTCCAATATTTTCAGAATTACAAACGCCAAACTACTACCTTCCGCCTGCATTCAACACAACCACAATTTCTTAAAACATTTTTTAGCCCTTTGCAGCTGCTGGCAAGGCTCAAGAGCACTCAGAGATACATACTTTCACTTATCAACTCAAACATTTAATTTCTATATGTTTTATGAAATACATGCCACAAAATGCATTTAATGACTTTTCTTGAAGTTTTCACACATTCACACAACGGCCAATGGATATGCATGTAAATAAGTATATGACGCTAACCACTTTGTTGAGAAAACAAGTGCCATCAGTTTCAATTTGTGAGCCAACAAATTTCATTCGATTGCTGTTGTGGTATAGCCAATGGCATGTGGCAAATGAAGTGTGTCAATTGCTTGGGAAGTTTAAGTTTGGTGGGTCAGCCATAAATGTGTCACGGGGCATGGATACGACGTATGTGAAGCAAATACAAAAATACCAACAAGAGAAGCGACAGCAGCAAATGCAACAAAAATTATTGAGCAGCAGAAGATTGCAAGTGGAAGTAGCTGACTTGATTCAGCAGACGTCGATGTGACTTAATGTTTTAAAAGCAATAACAATAAAATAAGTTTAGGCCATAGAAATGCAGTTAACAGGAAAAAAGTGCAACTTAGCGGTTTATGGGAAAAAATAAGTGGGAAGTGGCAAGTGGCATCAGGGGAAGTAAACAGACAAATCCATTGAAATTTGATTGGTTTTGGATTTGGAGTAAAGGAGACGGAATAAAGAGTGTAGTAAAAAGTTATTGGTATGGGAAACGCTTTTCACTTTAGCTGCAATCACATCAAAACTTCTCAATCACAATCAAAATAAAAGAAATGCCATAAAAAATCGCATAAAAGTTTGTAGAAGATAATTAAAATATCGAAATCGTGCATAACTGCCAGAGGGCGGCGTAGAAAGAAGAACAGCTGAAACATAACCATCAAATATATATTTTTTATGCTGTAAAAAAAAACAAATATGGAATTGATGAAGTGTATGATTGCGGAAAATGATCATCAAGTTGGATTATGACAACCTTCTGCTTGGCATTTTTATGTTTTATGTTGAAACAATATTTTTTTTTCATATAATTTTTTTAATTCACAGTTTATTCAAAAGTAATCACGAAACTTGATGGAAAATAAACGAATGTGAATAAATGCAATAAATCGTGTAGCGTGGAAAAAATATTAAAAAGATATTACACACACAATTGAATTGAAAATGAATTTTCCTATTAAAAAGCGCTCAAACGCTGAATAAGCATGAAAATAGCTTAAGCAACAATTGAGCATCAATGGATTTTGTAGTGGCCGGGCAACCTAAAAATAATGTGGTTGGGAAAAAAAGAGTTCACTGATAGAGGAGTAATAGCGGCATACACTGTATAAAAAATTAAAAAATCTAAATGAACAAAAAAATTATATAAAATAAAGTAAAATTAACTTAAATGCAAAAAAAAATAAACAATAATTAAAAGTTAAATTAAGAAATCAAATTTAAAAATTCAAATATGTTAAACTGAATACATATAAGTAAAATTTATGAATCTATAGCGAAATACGAAGTAAAATATAACAAACGCAAAATAAGAAAAAATAAATTAATTAAGTAAAACTGAAAAACTATGATATATAAAAATTTTGCAGATTACAACAACAATAATAAATTTCAAAACAAGAAAAAATTTAAATTGTTTAAAAAAAATAAACAAAAAAAGTTTAAAGTAACAAAAAATATAAAAAATAAACCTAAGTCAAGCAAAAATTCAAAAATTCAAACTTTGCAAAATCTGTAAAGAACAAAAAAAAGAAAGGAGTTATTAAAATTTGAAAATTAAAATAGAATCTTAAACAAAATAAAATTATGTACTTAAAACAGAAAAATTTGGTGAACAATATACATATACAGCCTTATCATGAGTTTAATTTTCCCCGAACCGGTTCACTTTTCATTATTGGTTTCCGAAATTTCCGGCTCAATTTTTTTTTTAGGCGAAACTCAGGATAAGATATAAAGAAAAATGTTACAAATTTTGAATTAAAAAAAAGAAAGAATTTTGCAAAATTAAAATTCCAACAACAGTGAAATCAAAGCAATTCTCCCTGCATTCAATTTCTTATGATCCAATTGCATTTCACGGTAGCCTAGTTAGCTGTGTTATTCAATTTACTTTTACATCATATGGATTATGAAAAGAGAATTGTATGTATGTATGTACATAAATCACGGCTGCTTGGCACACAATAAAAAAAAAAATAGTAAAAAATAAACAAAGTAAATGCATAATACGATCACCAAAAAATATTTGCTTTTCCAATTTGGAACTAGTTTAGGGGCGAAAGAATCATAATTGCGAGCCTGTTTCTGTTGCACAGCTGCACAAAAATGCAAACCGCAAGCGAGCGATGAATTGCAT
>NW_016174125.1:0-11240 GCF_001687245.7 Rhagoletis zephyria
TTTCAGTCAACAACAATTACTTTGTACATAAATTTGTTTGTGGTTGCAACAGTTATTGCACAGCTGCAAATGACAACCGGATGATGAGTGTGTAAATACACATTCGGTTAAGGAGCTACTGGTTGTAGTACATCCATGTATTTATGTACCATATATTGTAGATACATACATATGTACAATGTACCATCCAAATGTTAGCTTGCACAATTGAAAGAGTTTATGATTAAATGAATTGCTTGAGTAGACACTTTTCTTATTAAGTACTTACATATGGTTGTAGTATGCATGTTTGGTTAACAACAAGTCTCTGTGCGTATCACTTGCCACATGACAGTCATAAAATCGTGTATTTATATTAACTCGCTACAGAAATGGCAATTGTCCAAGTGGATAGTATTGAGAAATGGTCCACACACTTTCACAGGCATTTTAATTACTCTCTTTAAGATTTTTCGAGCTTCACTTCCAGTTAGCAAAAGCTCTAAAGAAATATTCAGTCATGAAATATATCGATATACATATGTAAACTATACGCACGACGTAAGAGGAACGGTTTAAATGTAATCACAGAAAGCTTCAAACTGCGACTGCACTGTCGGCTTGTCGAACTAAATATTTCCTAACGCTAAATTTTTGTGTGTAATGAGAATGTCGGCATAGGCTCTTACACTTGCAATGGAATTTTAATCTAATCTAATATATGGTGCTCTACTTTCACAGCCAAATAAGCGACTACTCTGGAAGTCAGTTCCTGGGTTAATGATATGCTCAGGATATGGGTTGAAGGGAAAACGACAGCCAATCAGGTCCTGCAAAAACCAATTCCTCATTGTCGGCTTAGCGCATCAATACCATACAATATACGCCTCCACAAATAGCCGGTTCTGTGGTGTTATCTACCCGCAAGGGTTGACTTTGTCGATAATGGCCACCTGCATGCGGGAGTCAAAGGATGCCACAAATCTCAGCTTCTTCGACTTCCTCATAAGCTTCGCCGATCTCTTGAAGCCCTCTGAGAATGGCTTAGCTCCTTTTTCGTATCCATATTATCGACGTTACTTGTCTGCGGCGTCAAATAGTCGTTGTCGGAAGCGTTCTCGATGGTAGGACTTCGACTAAGCCGTACAGGTTTAAGCTCATCGAGCACAGATGCAGTCGTTCAGGAATTAGGTAGTTTAGTGAAACCCAGGGCGCGCTGATTTTCTCCAAAAGTATATTAAATAAATTGATAGTCAAAAAGCCTTGCCTGTCTAAGGCCCAATACAGCTCTCTTTTTCCTACTGAGTTTATTGTTTTTATATATTTATGGCCTTATTCATAAAAAATTAAGTAGGTTAAAAAGCTTTTATAAATTGACGTTTTCAAACATTTTTCAATTTATAAACTTTTTTAAAGCTACTTAATTTTTTACGAATAAGGGCGTTTGCTTATGCCCATACTTTATTTTAAAGTATAATTAAATCATTAGTTAAATTTGAGTACAGAAAATTCCGTGGAAAATTCTGATGTAAGCTTAACTAGTGATTTAACTATAATTTAAAATAGATAAGTTACCGGCCCTAAAGCTATTAAACATTTACTTTCGGTTAAACAGTGAAGGCTCTGAACTATTTTGAACAGCAATTCCAGATTTTCAACTCAACTTTTTTCTTTGCTTATTTCCTTGTATATTTTAAACAAAGATATACAAGTAAGGATAGTAAGGCCACTTACGAATAGTTCTCAACAATTCAGAAACACTTTGATTAATTACCGAACACAACCGTTAAAGTGTACATCTGCTTCCTGATGTCTCTAATAAATTACCATTATTTATGTCCAAAATGCGATAAGAAAAACTTACACACCAAAAGCAGAAAAGCAGGAAAAAACCAAATTCCAAAACGATTTTTTAAGTGTTGTTTAAATAGCGGAAATTCGTAAGATTAAATCAGCGGCAATTATGTGTAGCGATTAAGCAGGAATGGGTGCGTCGAGCAAACGCTTTGACAATGACAATGAAAGTGGAGGTGGCAACGGAGCCAAAAACGATGACGGCAGCTAAACCATGTGGCATGACTTTCGGTTCGACGTTTGCGTTCGGTCGGTCGCACTTTTTGGTTTTGCGCTGTCAAATATTGCGCGCAGCGTTTAAAGTCCAGCCAAGCATGCCACACCAATCTAAGTAAAGCCAATCCAAGCTGTGTCAGCAAACCATAACGTTTCTGGGAAAATATTTGGCAAGTTTTTGAATTGTTTGCGCCATTCACCTCTGCACGTGTCCGCAAAGGCACACGCACTCAAATGTTCGCGGATGGACATTCATTTTAATTGTTATCAGCGAATGACATTTAAATGCAAATAATTCGTAAAAGTAGCGGCAATTGAAATGCTGCTGTGACCCTCGTGCATGGCACATGACCCAACCAATCGCCGCCTTCCTGCGCCCTCTCGATGATGGGTTGTGCAAATCAGCCATCTAACGACGCTAGCTACCATTATTCTGCGAATGCGACGCGATGTGCGCCCACCCATTCAATTGAATGCCATATTTTTGTTAGTGATGCGTTGAATTGTCGGTACTCAATACTCGGTACCCAATACTTGAAGAAAATTTCGTTACCCAATACTTTCTTTTCGGTACCCGATACCGAGTCGATACATTAAACCGTCGTTATAATATATATACTTGTGGTCAGCTGATTAAATGTAGAGACATTTTGACCAGTTTTGGTTATTTCTATTTTGTTTATTTGATGTTTATAGTTTTTTTTTTATAAAAATCTAGCACATTACATAACCAGCACTTTAAAATTATAAAAATTCAACAAACTTTAACAATTACACCTAAAAATTCAAATTTTGTTTTTAATAATTAGAAAAATGTTATTTATACATACAGTTTTATAGCCGATTATGTTTTAGTAGGATAAACCGCAAATTTTAAAACGCTAGAAAATCGCGTAGATTTTTAATAATTTTTTTTGCTGATGCTCCTAGGCATTTTCCTCCATATAAAAATAATTGGCGAGCATCCATTTTATGGGAGGAAATGCTCAACATCGTCAGCCAAATAAATTATTAAAAATCAACACGAATTTCCAGCTTCTTGAGATTTGCATTTAAATCTACTAAAATTTAATGAGCTATAAGACTGCATAAAAAGTTTAAAATTTCTGGGTGTGATTTTTAAAGTTTGTATAATTTTAATAAATTTTGTACGAAATTTTAAATGTGGATTTATGTGGTGCTGGTTATGTAATGAGCTAAGCTTTTATAAAAAGATTATAAACAATTAATAGAAAAAATAAAAATAGCCAACACTTTTGAAGTTTGCAGAAAAAAAATGATTTTATTGCTATTTTATATGACACCGCCTGAAATAAAAAAGGTACAAATAAGTTGATGCTTCCTCAAAAGATGGGTAATTAGTATATGAGTATTTGAGCCTTCTTGTGCTTATCGGCACAGTCTTAACAACTGCGACATTGTTAATTCGTAATTGCCGCAGGGGCAGATATTAATCCAGCGACGAGAACGTTCAGATCGATATTATGTGGAGAAATAGACTTCTTTAACCATAGACTAATGACTTCAACGATCACCAAACAACTTTTATTCTATATTTGTTGGTATTGCGGACTTTTATTAGAAATTCCAATATTTCGGTACCGAGTATTGAACAATACTTAAAAGTAACGACTCAGCACATCACTAATTATTGTGGCTCGCGTGGCCAAGCGTTTTGTATACTTCCTTAATTGTCTTTAGATATGTATAGTATATGTGTATATCGTTGTGTGTTTGCCTTAGTACATACCTACATACATATATATATGTAAATAGTTGTTGTATTTAAATTTCATTTTCGTGTTTTTATTTATTTAATTTGCAGATTGCTGTATTTGCGCATCTACGACATGGTATGAAGGAGCCGACGAACAATTTGGACGATATTGTAAGTACATAGTACGTACAAAAAAAAAACAAAAACAACAATTGAAAAAATATGCTAACATTGTGATTCGAACATACATACCTACATATATTTTAATTTGTTTGCACACGAAAGTTTGTACCAAAAAAAAAAGTCCACCTAAAATCAACGTGGCATTCGTAGTCTCGCATTTCAAAACTAGCACAAAAACAATAAGTTGTAAATTTATCCGCAGGCCACATGCCGCACCCTGTATACATAAATAAGTACTTGCGATTACAATACTTTTCCGTCAACAATGCTAAACAAAAACAAAAGGAAAAATGTACCGAAAAAAAGGAAAGCCACGCAACATTAGAACAATGCAAATGGGGCAGGATTAAGTTGAAAAAGTTTGTAAAGCGAGAGTGGTGCGCGGTAATGGGGTTGGAAAAATTAAATAAAATAGAATGCTGTAAAATAATAAAATAGAATGTAATGAAATGGCCACTAAGCGAGGAGAGCGGTGCTTGAGCAATGAGCTAGGCATTGTTTAGTTTAGGTTTGGTTTGGTTTGGCTTGGCTTGACTTGACTTGACTTGACGCGGCCTCGCGTAACAAGAACACTGTCTACATGAATGACTTAAGTAAATATGTATGTATGCATATACAAGTATGAATATAGATATGTACATAAATATGGTGGTTCGCCTAGTCTTAAGTTAAAACAAAGGCCAGCTCCAAATTATTTTTTGTATAAAAAAATTTTCCCCACAAATGCAAATGAAAATTCTACGCCACGTTGCCGTTTTGCGTACACAAGAACGCTGCAATATTTCTTCGTGCCATGGCATGCAGATGACAATAATTTCAATATTTCAGCTCAGCGTAGTCTAACGCTGCATGTCTACGAGTCACATCACCACCCTGCTACTAATCTATTCAACATTCCATCAAGAAGGGCAACCTTAGAGGACAGCTTGCGCTTAGCCTTCTTAGCTCGTTACTCAGATAGCAATATAAAAACCAGGCGGCGGCTCTCTTGTGCTGCTACGCTGCTAGATTCGTGACATACATGCAAACCATCCAAAGTCTCAAAGGACATAATTCCTTGTTTACTCTTTGAACTGCTCGCTTTGAATTAACCAAGGCGCGGTTGATGTTGAATGTACCCGCGAAGCATACTCTAGGGTAACGCTGCATATGTGGGTTTGGTTAAGTTAACTTAAAAACATTTCTGATACTAAACGAATGCGCCTTTGTTACTACGTTGACTAACAAATTGGGTTTAACAGAACAAGAGACACTGAATTTTGTATCCCTGTTATTTGCCCTGACAGCAGAAAATGCTGTCGTTTTCCTAATATTTAAATGCTAACAGTGCCTCGGTGTACGAATTACATTTAGTTTTAGTATGGCAGAACTTGGATAATAACACAGCAGTCAGTATCATGGTCTTGAAGACAAAGACAACATGCGCCCTCCGTATTCAAGCTAATTTGGTCCAATTGAGAGCGCAGTGCGTCGGCGACCTCGTTTCCTTTTATCCTGCAGTGATATGGTGGCCACCACAATGTTACCGCGTTTCTTGTTACCAAGCGTAAAAGAGTCCAAAAACCGTACTAAACCCTAAAAACCTGTAAAAGCGCTTTCCAAACCATATCGAGGACTTAACCTAATACAGGTGAGGATTTATGGCACCTCCTGCAGGATGGCTATGGAACATCCATCTGCCCATTGAAATTGAAATTCTAGTTCTAGAATTTTCTTTTACTTCAAGGTAACCAAACCAGGGTTCAGCTCTTGTGAGCGAGTCAAGCATAGCCTTTTGTGGGTTTCTGTTGAACGTCGCACACGCAGAACTGCACATATGAGCAATTCGCACGAGTGGTTACATTTTTCGACTACTTCGAATATGGTTTTGGCCAAAAATGGTGGTACACTTATCTTAGACAATGCATTATCTTCAGTTTTGCATAAAAAAAAACAAGATTCCATCGGAAAATTCTACTTAATTGAAAACTTTAAAAAGATATAATAAACAAGTAGTTTTTAGGCAAAAAAAAAATCGAATTCAATTTAGGAGAACTGTTAATTTTTTCATGATCCAATGATCGGATCTAAACCAGACCACTTCTGAGACACTACCTTTCCGATGCAAAAAGAATTATCGAAATCGGTTGACGTGGTCCAAAGTTATGCGGTAACATACATAATAAATAAAAAAATACCAAAAAAAATATTCCGACGAACTGGTAGCCTACTCCTTTTTTGGAAGTCGCTTCAAAAGTCAAAAGAAGAACTCGTGCTCATATACCCGTAGTTGCGTATGTAACGCATACGCCCTGTATCACTATACACTGTCAGCTAACACGTTTACTCGCACGCCTTAACTTAAAAGTCATATTAGGTTCATTCCTTGTCTTTTTGGACTAGAATCTGAAAAGTGTCAAAATGCCAGAGCGTAAGCAAAATGCACTCACTAAAAGAGAATAACAGGAAAAGTATACTACATCAATTATTTTTTGCCTCCTTCCAATTTCAATTCATTTTTTTACTTTTTAGATTATTCTCACTTTTTGCGTATTCTTTAATTTCCGTTAATTTAAATTCAGTTGAGTTTGACACTTTTCAGGATTTTTCCAGAAAAAATTCTTCTGACTAAAAGCTCAAACAGGCAACGACGTTGCGTAGACGTAAGTTGGTGCAGACGCGATCTACCTTAGGGGATTCACGTGTTAACGAAAACTCACCACCGCATGGCGGTGTCGTTGCCGTTGCTTCCCTCTCTCTCTATCAACAGTAAATTTGATATGCTGCTACGTACGTCAACCTACGTTTACGCTACGTCATTGACTAACTGCGCTTTAAATCTGACTACTTCGGACTGATGAGAGTCACTCTCACTGAGTGTTGCTCTCTCATTTTTGCTGTCATTCCCGAGTTAAGGAACGCTTTTTGGACTAAATCTTACTACTTCGGACTATTTCTGACTATTTCTGGGAGATAAGGAACGCTCCTATTATTTAAAAGTAATTAAATATTGACGTGCAATATTTTTATAGAGTATAGAGTATTCATTAATATATATATTAATTTCTTCATGTATATAAGAATTGCTATTTTGAATATTTTTGATTTGTGAATTTCACTTGTTTGTAGATTTGATCAAATCATGCAATATTTTAGGGACTGTACACAAGAATGACATTTGTTCGGTTTTGTGAGAAACCAATTGACTCTTTCAATGATTTCCGATGGGTAAAAAAAAAAATTATCAAATAAAAAACGGACATCCGAAAATGCCCATCCACCCTGTGAGCACTCAATAAATCATTAACAACGGGATTCGAAAAATAGCGTTTCTACGATTCTTATGTGTGAAAAAGCATTGAAAATTATGTGGCTTATTATATCCAGATAATTAAATACAATTAAGCAGAAAAGTCGTTTCCCAAGAAATAAAGCATTTCATTCTTAATGCCACCTTCATTTTCTATTAGCTTACGGCTTACGGCTTTTATCTCATTGCACTCACGCCACCAAGCCATTTAATTCAACTGGCTGCGTGTTCTACCGTCGCTTTTGTTGTGTATACATATGTATTCGTATTTACCGGTATGTAGGTGTATCTGTGTGGGGTATAGTTTGCATTTTTAATTCACTTCGGCATGCAATGTTTACATTTTGTTTGTTGCGCTCAATGTCAAATTGTATTTATAAGTAAATTAATTTGAGACAACCAACCGGCGAGAGGCAGGCGACAGCAGCAGCAGGGAGTCGAAAGGCAAAAGGACAGCCAACAGCAAAGTAAACACTGACAGAAGTCAGGAATTGTGATTGCCATGTAGCGCGGGCAAAAGTACAAACAACGCAAATGGGAATCAGCAACAAACCAGACACGAGCAACAGCGGGTGGAAGAAAGACATGCAAAACAATGTGTAAGAGTAGAAAAAATATATGTAAATATTAACATTAAGACAGCGAAAAATAAAAATAAACAAACAAATAAACATATTGTGCAGCTGACGTGACATAGCCAGCCAGCTAGCGCTTGTAGCTAGCTAGTGGGCATCATAAACGTTAACAAAAAATAAATAAATAAAATAGAAACAATGGGGGGTTGAGAGGTGGGCGGAAAACGAAACACACCAGCAAAAATTTTAATTGTGTGTATGTGTTGGTTGCCAGTGATAAAGACGAAGATGCTAAGCCGCTGACAGCAGCAGTCATAAGACACATAATAATTATAATAACAATAATAATAGATAATAATGATGGTTACGTACATATATACATATTATATAAAAATAACAAAATTCCATAAGCGTGCGATAACGGGTTGAACAACGCAGGCAGCAGACAGTGTGAAAACTATAGAATTATTTATACTGTGATAACTTAGTGGAAACTCTAGTCATACATTTTTATACCCGAGCGCACTTGTGCACAAGGGTATATTAATTTTGTTCACATAACGGTTGTTTGTAACAGCCAAAACGAATCGAGATAGATATAGACAAATGTATACATAAATGATCAGGATGAAAAAAGAAATCGATTAAGCCATGTCTGTCTGTCCGTCCGTCTGTCCGTCTGTCCGTCTGCCCGTGTACACGATAACTCGAGCAAAAATTGAGATATCTCAACGAAATTTGGTATGTAGGTTTCCCTTAATCCAAGGTAGGTTGGTATTGAAAATGGGCGAAATCGGACTTTAACCACGCCCACTTCCCATATAACGGTAATTTCCAGAAATACGAAAACTGCGATATTTTAGTAACTACTGAAGATAATTCACTCAAAATTGATATTTACAATAATTTTTAGACGAAAAATAAGAATATTATAAATTTTTGGAAAATGGGCGTAGCCACGCCCACTTATGGTTACATGTGTATATCTTGGTAACCGCTGCACCAATTTCTTCCAAACTTGGCACAGTTGTTGGCCTTCGCACAGCATACCAAATGGCCGAAAATTTTTAAAATCGGACAATAACCACGCCCACATCCCATATAACGGTAATTTAGAGAAATACAAAATCTTCGATAAATCAGTAAATATTGAAGCTAATTTATTCAAAATTGATGCTTGCAACAATTCTTTACCAAGAAATACGATTATGGTAAAACTTTGGAAAATGGGCGTGGCACCGCCCACTTATGATCTCATATAAGTATATCGGTAACCGTTCTACCAATTTGTACCAAACTCGGTGTGGATATTGTGCTTGCCACATATAAGCAAAACGTTGAAAATTATTGAAATCGGACTAAAATTGGGGCCGCTTTTCATATAACGGTAAATTTCATAAATGCTTGAAACTGCAATATTTCGAAATTTAAGGACGTTAATTTACTCAACATTGATACACCCCGGCTTACCATCTAGCGGTAGGTTTCGGAAAGGTGAAAAAACATATATTTAATACTTGCGCCGGGTATTTAATGTTCGGCTCCGGCCGAACTTAGACTTTCTTACTTGTTGTTTTAGATATGTTGCAAATTAAAAGACTTCTGGTAACACTTTTTATAAACATACATCATTATTGTAAAAATTAATTATTAAAGAGCTCTATTTTTTGAGTATTCTTTATTCTTGAGTGAAAGTACAAAGTGCAGACTTAACTAAGGGTTCCACACAATTTTCTTGTAGGACTTAGCTTAGTCCTTGATAGCATAGACCACCGCGTTGGGTATGCTTATAGTAACTCTCTCTGTGGTTGCAACTTAGTCTGATAAAAAACTGCATGACTGGTATTATAGAATCTCAGTGTAATTTCCTCAATCAACCAGAAGGAGGATCCTGATGTTTGCGCCATTTACAGCGCGATACGCTTTCTTAATACGGCCCACAATATTCTGTCGACGATTCGTTTTGAACGCCGTGCCTCGACTCTGTGAACAATACCAGCTTTGTACCAATACGGATGGGGTATGATTAGGTGGAATCATCGTAATACTTTCTCTAAACTTATTCATCTCTGCCCGCTTTTACTAAACGGCATCCGAGCAGCTCTTTGGAATTGACTTCGATCACCTGCGGCGGAGGTTAGGTTTTCGCCTAGCAGCGAGACTAGCCTGACATACATATGGGGTATTCACAANTAAGGGGGTTCGCAAATTACCATCAAAGTCATATTATGAATTTTCGCAGTGCTAAAAAATAGTTGGTTGTGGTTTCAAGTTCTCTAAACATTTATTTAAGCTTTTAAAGTTTGCGACATGCAACAATACGACACTTACGACACCCTTGTGAATCCCTCAATAGAGTTTAACAGTTAGTGTTCATAAACGACTGACACGGTAGCAGCTGGTTAACTGTGTGGGCTTGTTGAAGGCCAGCTGCTGAAAAAAATGAACGAAATAAAATACAGAGAGGAAGAAAAGAATTAAAATATGAAGAATGTGTACAAAAAAAGTGGCAAATGCATTTCCATGTGGGCGAGCTCCTTGAACTTTCACGCTAACACATACAACGCAGCTCAAGCGATGAACACAGCCTTTCCACATCCGCGCAGAACGAATAAATGTGGCATTTAGAAATTGTAGTATTTTGAGGCAATAAACAAAGTAGGTACACATTTTGACTGCGCTGCTCTACAACAGCAGTGACAGCTGACAAAACGGTTGCAACAGTTTCAGTCACAGTCACAGTTACTGCTACAGCTACTCAAGCGGCGAGCAACTCTCGCTACCAGCGATGTCTGCCCCATTTCTCGCATAAGCCATCGGCCATAGCGAGAACGTTCTGCACTTGTGCAACGACTTGTAGCAGCGCTTATGGCTGGCAGCGTCTTAGCTAAACTTCCAGATACAACGCATCCGCTGTCATTCGTTGCATTGTGTGCAACTTGTATATATGTATGTATGTACATCGAAACACATTCATGCACACTCTTGAATATGCATCCACAGCCACCACGAAACAACTGTTTTAGTTGACTTCCGCTGTGGCAGTTGTACAGACAGACCCGCTAGCGCATCTCCCGCCATCTTCTCTTGCGGTTATCTTTTTATTTTTTGCCGCAACATTTTATTCGCTTCGCCCTCGCGCATTGTGCGAAATTTTAATTTCCATCAATAATTCAAACAAAACGCTGACAAGCCGCCAGCAAGCCAGCCGGAAGGTGAAGTCATTGCTTTTTACTGTTAATTCCTTTTCTTATGCGAGAACTTACTAATTTGCTTTGCTATGCATTGCGCTCTACAATTGTCAGCGGGCAGCTGGCAATGCTGCTGTTGCGCACAGCTGTACAAAAGAGCCGTGGCAATGCGGGACGAGTTTGAGTTAAAAAAAATATACGCAGGCTTGCATTTATATGCGCAACCTTGCATTGCT